>NC_046157.1:62168376-62353376 GCF_011064425.1 Rattus rattus | reverse complement strand
TAGAGTCACAGAACTGATGGATAGTCTCTATATAGTAAGGAAATTTGTTTTGAAAATTTACAGTCTGTAGTCCAACTCCCCAACAGTGTTCAGTTCTGAATGGGAAGTCCAAAGTTCTAGTAGTTGCTCAGTCCCACAAGGCTAATTGTTTCAATTGGTCTTCTGTAGAAATAGATTCCAACAGATGTGCTGGCAATAAATGCAAGCAGGTGAAGAAGAACAAATTTTCCTTCTTCCAATGTCTTTATGTAGGTCTTCAGCAGAAGGTGTGGCCCAGATTAAAGTTATGTACCACCACGCCTGTATCTGGGACTTGTTTTGTCCCAGGCTGACTTTGAATCCAGAGATCTACTTGCTTTAGTCTCCTTGTATTAAAGGTGTTTACTACCTTGCCTAGCCCTGAACTTTTCATAGCCAATATGCCTCACGATCTCCATGCCAAGATCCAGGTCAGAAACATGTGTCTCCTAGACTCAAGATCTGGATCACAGGTGAGCTCTCTAATTCTGGATTATAGTTCATTCCAGAAATAGTCAAGTGGACAAGCAGGATTAGCCATTACAGGAGCCACGTATTAACCCCAGCAAGCAACAGAACTTGACAGATTGGTCATATAGCTCTGGCTTTAGAGTCAAGCATAGAAGAGGTTACTGGGACAATTGATTCTGGTTAGCTCGAGCTAAGCAATGAGCACTGATTAAGAAGAGACTAGAGTCACTGAGGTGAAGTCTGGGAAGTATTTTCTGATAGCACAAAGAAGCTGTGTTCCAGGGACAGATCCTATGCGGGCAGGAAGACTTCATAATGGTTACAGTCTCCTAGATGGGCTGGTTTTGATGAGGTCATTGAGAGCAACTGAGGCTTGACACTACGAGAGGACAGGAAAAGCCATTAGTTAAAATACAGCCTCAGTGGCAGCTGAAGGCCCAGAACTGATGTGGTCATTAAAAGAAGTTGAGGTTTGGCACCAGGAAAAGGGTCTATAAGATGCAATTGATGAGAATGCAGGAGAGTGGAGGAGAGACATATTGGAGATGTCAGAACTATGATATGACCACAAGTAACAGTAGTAGGAGTGGAATAGAGTCAGCAAGTGCTTATAGTGCTACAGAGAGCCGGTCTAGAGAAGTAACACAAGGACTATGTAGGAGCTCAGAAGATCATGTGAATTCTAGACATTAGAACAAGAAACTGTCAAGTCGAAGTTGCCTTGAAGACCCGAAGATCTTAGAGATGCAAGAGCCATGGGATACCTGCTGAGAAAAGCTACGAACAGGGAGGGAAAAGAGCCCAAAAGAAAAAAAATTGTATTGTAGTCATCATTGCTGAAAGAAGATGTACATCAAACATGTACATGAAGACGTGGAGATTAGACTTTGTATAGCTGGTTTTAGATCTTGCTTTGGTTTAATATTTTCATACTATGATATATTGGAATGTTAATATATATTCTGTGATTTTTGGAAGTATGTGGTCTGCTTTGTGATTTTGATTTTCTAGGTAATCCTACCAATCCATGACCATGGGAGGTATTTCCATTTTCTGATATCTCCTTTAATATCTTCTTCTTGCCATACAAGTCTTTCACTGGCTTCACTAGAGTTACACCAAGGTATTTTAAATTACTTTTCGGTATGGTGAAATGTGTTGGTGGCTTAATTTCTTTCTCAGCCTGTTTATCATTTGTATATAGGAGGGCTACCAATGTTTTGAGTTAATTTTTGTATCCAGATACCTTGATAAAGGTGTTTACCAGCTGAAGGAGTTCCCTGGTAAAACTTAGGTGGTCATTTACATATATTATCATATCACCTGTGAATAACTTGAATAATGATACTTTGAATTAATCCTTTCCAATTTGTATCTCTTTAATCTCCCTTTGCTATCTCTCTCTCTCTCACTCTCTCTCTCTCAGTGTCTCTGTATTTTCTCAGTGTCTCTGTCTGTCTGTGTCTCTGTTCTGTGTCTTTGTCTGTCCCCACCCCCCCACTGCTCTTTAATTTTTTCTTTCCTATCGATCTCCTAGATGTTGGTATGTCCTATCTCTGATTCATTCAGTCAAATGTTTCTCTGATTCATCACCTCACCTTGTGTGCCGCACAACTCAACCTCACTTTCAAACAGGGCTACGTCCTTCTACAAGTCAACTTTACCTCCATTGTTTCAGATTGAAGGTGTTTACTAAGGGCGTGTGCCTATTCCAGCCAGAGAGGTTAAAGATGTGTCAAATGGATTCCACAGACCTAGAGGGCCCTTAGATGTGATCCCTTGCCAAAACAGCTATGTTGATGGATAAAAAGTCATCTACACTTGGGCAATGGAAACTACCAGGAATCTTTGAGGGTGGCCTGTTAGAATCTTCCTAGTATTGGGGGACATGGAGTCTGAACCAGACTGTTCAGGTCTGGGACTCATGAGAGAAAACATTCAGACACTTATCTCAGTCAAATTGGGTTGCTTTATTGAAAGTACCCCACCATGACTGATTGATCAAGGGGCAGTCCAGATCATAAAGCTGGACTGTGATGACCAGCCAGAATCCAACAGAGTAGGCATGAATCCACAAACATCTGTACCAAGATTCTACCAATCACAATTTAGGGGTAGGGAATTTCCTTAGAAACATGTCTAGGATGTACATTTATGTTGTTCTCATTGGTTGGGGTATTTAACTGTGGTGGTAGACTTCTCTTGCCTAATATTCATGCCCAAACTTGCCATCTAGGATGTACATGTTTCTTCCTATAAACTAGGATGTCAACTCCCAGGGAGGGCATGGGAACTTAAACTTTATTGTAACCCTATACCAAAAGGAAATTTTATTCCAAATGGCTTCTTATATTAGTAAAGGTGTCTCTCTTATGTTGTGGTCCATCTCAGGGGCATCTTTTAAAGGCAAGAAAGCTTTAGAATTCACGCATTGGTGCAGGTAAATACTGCTGGGCAGTTTATTTACAAGCAAGCTTATTGTGGTGAACTATACAAAGCCTAGTTGACTAGAAGTCTAAATGACTTCTATTGTGATTAACTTCCAAGAATACCAAAGCATAGAACGTAACACAATATGCAATCAATTTAGCTATGACAAAATTTCCTAGTAACAGGATATGAGAAAATTTCTTTGCAATGTTCATAATAGCACAAAATGGCTGGCTACACAAGCAGCAATTACCTAGGTCTTAACGCAGGCATCTTTGGTATCCAGGCAAGACTTCCAATTGAGAGACTGGGACACGAATTCAGCCACCAAACCTTAAACCCATAATTTCCCAACCTACATGATGTTCAGGAGTGTAGGATGGAGAAGAACTTGAAGGAATGGCTATTTAGTTATTAGACCAGTTGAGACCCACGTAGTGAGCGGGAGTCCAACCCTGACACAGTTGATGCTATTCTGCCATGCTTGTGAACAGGAACTTTGGATATGCCTTGCCCAGGGATTGGCACTATTAGGAGGTATGGTCTTTTTGGAGTAGGTATAGCCTTGTTGGAAGAAGTATGTCACTGTGAACATGGGTTTAAGACCCTGATCCTAGCTTCCTGGAAGTCAGTATTCTGCTAAGCAGCCTTCAAATGAAGATGTAGAACTCTCAGCTCTGTCTGCACCATGCCTGCCTGGATGCTGCCATGCTCCTGCCTTAATGATAATGGACTGAACCTCTGAACCTGTAAGCCAGCCCCAATTAAATGTTGTATGTAAAAGAGATACCTTGGTCATGGTGTCTGTTCACAGCCATGAAAACACTAAGACAGGTTCCTAGCACAAATATTGTCAGAGAGGCTTTACACAGAAACTATTGGAAACTGATGCAGAGACTCACAGGAAAACACTATGTGAATCTTGAGGAATTCTGTGGTCAAAGACACTACAAGAAAATGTACAGTCAACTAACCTTGACCCCTCAATTGGAATGGACCCAGGCCTTCTGCATATATGGAACAGTTGTGCAGCTGTTTTCTCACTCTAGAGTCCTAAAGCAGTTGCAAGGGCTGTCCCTGACAATATTGACTCTCTTTGGACCCCATTTACCTAAATTGTTTGCCTTTCTTATCTTCTGTGAAAGAGTATGGACCCTGTCTTTGTGTGGCTTCCTATGCTGGGGCTGGTTGATATCCATGGGAGGCCTTTCCTTTTCTGGGGAGAAGGGGAAGAGGGGTGGCAGGGGTAAGGGTAAGTGAGAGTGAGGAAGTAGGAGGAGAGCAGGGAAGGGAAGATGTGATCAGGATGTGAAGTTAATAAATAACTTAGTCAACAAAAGTAAAAATGATAACAATAAAATCCTGCATCTAGAATCAGTATATAATATCCAAACTGTGTTTTCAACTTAAAATGTTTTCAAAAATTATCTCATTTATTGTTGCCATTCTTCCGAATCTTCTTTTCCATCATCCTTCATTTGTGAACTTGCTGCAAAGATGTCTCAACTCTTCCTATTTGGACAGATGGACACAACAGAGGGTAAGTTCATATTCCATGCCAAGTTAACACAAACACACACACACACACACACACACACACACACACACACACACACACACACACACCTTCCAGGTGACTTGGAATGTTATTTCATTAGATTGCAAACATAATTAACTTTATCCCATTTGAAAGTTGAATATTTTTCAATTGATAATCAATTAATGTAAGAGAAAATAAAGTGATTTTCTAATTAAGACGCCACCCTGGCCAAAGATCAATCTGGTTATAAAAGTGTTTTTTTTTTTTTTTTTTTTTTTTATCTCATCTTACAGCTGACACCAATCATCAAGGGAACAGAACTCAAGGCAGGAACCTGCCTGGCCTGTTACTTGCCTGGATTGTTCACCTGCTTGGCTTACTCACCTCCTTGTCTTTCTCAGTTAGCTCTCTTATGTGTGCCATGGTTATTTTCCCATTGTGGTACTGCTCACACGGTGATTTGCTCTTTCCCACGTTAATCACCAATAAGAAAATTCTCCACAGGACTGACTACAGTGCAGACTTTTGGGAACATTTTTTAAGTGTATCATCTATAATGATTGCATATGTTGTAGGGACTTTCAAAGCTATCTTTAGTTACAGATTAAACTCAAGGCTTTGGACAAGCTGAGCAAAAGTTCTTCCAATGAACTATAACCTAGACACTTAGGAACAAATATTTAATATCTAATCTTTTACTCGGAAAATGCTACTCTTCACAAAATTTCAAAGCATAAAGTAAAATGTCTTTTACAGTGTCTTAGTCGAGGTTTGTATTCATGCACAAAACATTATGACCAAGAATAAATAGGGAAGGAAAGCGTTTATTCAGCTTCCACTGCCACATGGCTGTCCATCAGCAAAGGAAGTCAGAACAGGAACTCACACAAGGTAGGAACCTGGAGGCAGGAGCTAATGCAAAAGGATTGGAGGGGTGCTGCTTACTGAATTCCTTCCTCTGCCTTGCTCAGCTTGCTTTCTAATAGAACCCATGACCACCAGCCCAGGGATGGCACCGCCCACAATGGGCCCTCCTATCCTTGATCACTAATTGAGAAAATGCCTTACAGCTGGATCTCATGGAGGCATTTCCTCAAGGGAGGCTCCTTTCTCTGTGATAAATCCAGCTGTGTCAAGTTGACACAGAAAATCAGCCAATACATACAGTCTAGGCTTGGGTATCACCAAATTATATTTGTGGGTATGTGTATTTATTGCACAGGCCAGTCAGTGTGTTGTTTAAAATGGGAAAGAACTGGGTACCAACATGAAGTCTCCTAGGGATGTGATACAGATTCTCTGCCACACATCTGAGACATTTTTGCAGGTAATTTTGTCAAGATTCATGGCTGCTTATCTAATATTTAGGTTTTCCTTTCTTCATGGTAAATTATTCAGATTTTTCCTATGGCAGAAGTACAGTCACTAAGAATCACATGTTTGTTCAAATTCTGCGCCAGACAAATGACCCTCTGACACTTTTATGAACAGTGACATCTTCACATGGATAATGATGGGCAGCCTTCTAAAAAGTATCTGTGCCTATTTTCATTGTGTGTTGCTTCTTGATGTAGGGGGGATGGTTATAATGTGCAAAAGTCAAGGAACTATCTTGTAACAGTTGTAGAGATTCAACTTCCAAGGTCTTAGGGCTGTAATATTTTTCATCTCCTGTAAAAATGCTGACAATGATAAGAATAAGACATAGAAAACAGGCACATTTTAACCTAGGAGAAGAGAGGGTATGAGATCAAGGTCATTGGTAGTAACTCATATAAAATTAATTAGGCACAGAGAAGAGTGGAGACGGTACACATCTCTAATTCTAGCCCTCAGGGGTCAGAGGCAGGTGGATCTCTATGAGTGCAAGTTTAACCTGGTCTACTAAGGAAATTCCAGAACAACCCAAATGACCCCACCTCAAACAACAGCAATGAAATATTCATTGATTAAAAGATCATGTATGTGCTCAAATGTAAATAATAATAATTATAAAGCAATAAAAATGTCTACCTATTGCAGGAATATACTTATGTATGGGAAAATAGAATAGGAATCTGAGTGAAATTATCATGTGAAGTATAGGTGAGAAACCTTGTCAGTGCTGTGGCAGGGTATAAAAGATTGACCATTTGCAGTCATAGGACAAAAAAAAAAAAATAGAAGTGAAACAAACTGACCTTAAGCCACACAAGCAAGTGACCTCAACAAAACTGAAGAAACTTATCTCTGTGTATTCTGATGTTCTAACACTTCAGCTCTAGCTACAGAGAAAACACCACTTTTTTATTTCTTTAGTGCTTACCAAAATAGCCAAGTTCTTCTATATGTTTATTTGATTTTTCATTTATCTATCTATGGAATTCTGCCCTTCCCTCATCTGAAACGTCACCTCAGTGCAGTATTCAGATCCATACTGTATGATATTTAGTTCTTCCCTCCATCATTTACACTGCTTATAGGCAATGTTCTGTCCTCTCAATTCAGAACCAATCTGAGGGAATACAGCTGTCTCTGATGGTCTACTGTCATAAACACAGACATTTCTCTAGCCTACATTAATAGCCAAGGTGCCGGCTCAAGACATTTTACTCTTCCACAATAAAACATGATTCACATGAAATGCTATGAAATATCTGCTCAGCTTTTCAGATCTTTCCTCCAGAAAGACTAAACACATCCTAATAAACACTCAAAGATCAAGGCTGGTTTACTTTCTCAGTAGCAACATGTCATGGGGGCTAAGATCTCTCTTACTTCCTCCATCCAGGTATATGTCTTAAACAACAATGAAAATTCTAAAATTAAGTTAACATATGCAGTTGGAGCCATGGGTCAGTCCATATATAGTCTTTGAGTAGTGGTTTAGTCCCTGGGAGGTGTAATTGGTTGGCATTGTTGTTCTCATGGGACTGCAAGCCCCTTCAGCTCTTTCAGTCCTTTCTCTAATTTTCCAACTGGGGTCCTGTTCTCAGTTCAGTGGTTTGCTACTAGCATTTGACTCTGTATTTGACATGCTCTGGCTGTAGGAGAATGTCGGGGGGAGGGGGGATTGGGGATGGGGACACCTTTATAGAAGAAGGGAAGGGGGAAGGAGGGGGATTTTGTCTGGGGGAACCAGGGAAGAGAAAACATTTGAAATGTAAATAAAAAATCCAATAAAAATAAATAAATTAATAAATAATTTCATATAAAAATTAAGTTAACAATTTTTACCTAAGCAAGAGACAAAAAAAGGTTGTTGATAGCTGAGATAAATAAGAAATACTCAAGTTAATAAAGATGGGGGAAAAAAGAAAAAAATAAATAAGTTAATTTTAAAAAAACTAAAAAAAAAAAAACAAACAAAAAAAGAATTATCTGCTAGGCACAAGTGAAAGCTACGTTTACTTAAACTTGAGGACAGCAGCCAGTCCTTGTTGTACTTTCGTTCATTAACTTTTATGCTTACTAAATAAGAAAATATGGCTGTAGGAAATTAATAATTTGTGGCCCACTCAGAGACCAGAATGCCTTTGTGGCAAACAAAAAATTCCTAAGTAGTATTTCCCTTTTAATGCTACCCTCTGAAGACTTGAATTGGGTGCCATAAAAATTATTATAAACTCAAAAAGAAAAAAAAAAACAAACAAACAAAAACAAACAAATAACCCAAAATATCCCAAACCTTCCTAGGCTTAAAAACAAACAAACAAAACCCTCTTTATTTACTCTGTTGGGGAGATGGGGTAGGGTCTGGAAATGCACCATGGCCTTAGAGCAGCTGTCAAAAGATGACTTGCAGGAGTCAGTTCTAGCCTTCTCTCATGTGATTCCTAGTGATGGAATTCAGTTATCAGCTTCATAGAAACCTCTTGCTGGTCTTATTATAATACAATACTGTGTAAATTTTAATCAAATGGCAACCCGATATTTGCATAAATTAGCACCTCACCTAAATTACCTAAGTCAGCAAATTCTTTGTAAAACTCTTTTTGGAATTCTTTAGTAAATCTTGGTTTTCAGATTTTCATATCTGGGTGAAAGTGACAATTGCACTGTTTTTCAGAAACCAGGGTTAAGGTGGGGTTCTCATGCAGTTTAAGACTTCAACAAGGGGCTTTTATAAAGAAACAATTTACAGGCAATAGCTTACGATTAACTTTAAAAGTCTGTTAACTCTGAAATGTACAGTGATGGGGATTTTTAGTTATAGAGATTTTAGTATTACTGATTATTAAATTAATTTGATTTCAGAAACAGTTTTACTGGCTTTAAATGTTAACATTCTGGAATTATAAGAAAAGAGAAATTTACAAAAAGTGCTACTTAATCAGGATTATATCATATCCAAACTAGAATGTAGCTAATTGAATATAACTAAACTCAATGGTTTTTAGAGGTTTATTTATTTTATTTATAGGAATATACGGAAGCTGTCTTCAGACACACCAGAAGGGGGCATCAGATCTCATTACAGATGGTGCTGAGCCAACATATGGTTGCTGGGAATTGAATTCAGTGCCTCTAGAATAGCCTTAACCACTGAGCTATCTCTCCAGCCCAAATCAATGATTCTTAGAGGAAAAACAAGAGATAACTAAAGTGAGTAGCTACATTTTCCCACATATTTTTAAATTTTATGTTTTTAATTATTTTATTTATTTACATTCCAAATTTTGCTTCCCTTCCTGGATTCCCCTCCTCAAGTTCTTCACCCCCTCCCCTCCCCTCTTTGCTTCTGAGAGAGTGCTCTTCCCACACTCCCAGCCACTCTCATTTCAACCATCATCAGGTTTCTACAGGATTAAGGGTCTCCCTCCCTCTGAGTCAAGAAAAGGCAGTCCTCTATTACATATGTCACAGGGCCTATGGACTAGCCCATGTATGCTCTGTGAGCAGTCTGGGTTAATTGATACTGTTGTTCTTCCTAAGGAATTGTAATCCCCTCATCTCCTTTAAATATCTTCATCTGCCCCAGTCAGCTGCTGATAGAGCTCCTCAGAGGACAGTGATAATAGGCTCCTGTCTGAAAGAACAACATGGCATTAGTAGTGTCAGGGTTAGGAGCCTTCCTGTGGTACAGATTCCAAGTTGGGTCAGTCTCTGGAAGTCCTTTCCGTCAGTCTCTGCTCCATTCGTGTCCCTGAATATCCTTAAGAGAGGAACAATTCTGGGTCAAGAATTTTGAAGATAGGTGAGTGTATCCATGTCTCAAAGTGGGGGGTGGGGAGGGGTCCTCTTTAGGTTCCATCTCCCTACTGTTGGGCATATCAGCTAAGGCCATCCCTCTTGGATGCTGAGAGCCTCTCATATCCTTGATATCTGGTACTTTCTAGAGGTTTAACTCCCCCCCCCCAAGCCAACACTGGTGCATAATTTTTTCATTCTTCTTTCTCTCCGGACTTCTTTTCTGTCTCCCCCCATACCTGATCCTGCTCCCCCTTTTTCCCTCCCTCTCCCCTCTTCCACCCAGGTCGCTCCCTCTATCTGAACCTGGTGATTACTTTATTCCCCTTTCTGAGTGGAATTTAAGTATCCACTCTTGGGCCCTCCTTCTGGTTGAGCTTCATATGGTCTGTGAGTTGTATCACGGGTATTTTCAAATTTTTTCCTAATATCCACTTATCAGTGAGGCTCGAACTTTGCATGTCGTTTTGGGTCTAGGTCACCTCACTCAGGATATTTTCTAGTTCCATTCATTTGCATGCAAGATTCCTGATATCCTTGGTGTTAATAGCTGAGTAGTATTCCATTGTGAAAATGAACCACATTTCCTGCATCCATTCTTTAGTTCAGGGACATCTGGGTTGTTTCCAGCTTCTGGCTATTACAAAAGAGGCTGCTGTGAACACAGTGGAGCATGTGTCTTTGTGGTACGGGGGAGCATCTTTTGGGTATATGCTCAGGAGAGGTATAGCTGGTTCCTCACTTAGTACCATGTCCAGTTTTCTGAGGAACTTCCAGACTGATTTCCAGAGTGGTTGTGCCAGCTTGTAATCCCACCAGCAATGGAGGAGTGTTCCTCTTTCTCCACATCCTCTCCAGCATCTACTGTCACCTGAGTTTTTGATCTTAGCTGTTCTGACAAGTGTCTTATCGTATAATCAGAGTAAAAGAATTTGAAGTTACATCAGGGAATCGCAGGAAATTCAAAGATCAAATCAAACACTGGGTATCAAATATTATACACACTCTTCTCATTTAATAACTATCCTCCTCAGTAAGAATCACAAAGATAGACTTTGCATATTTCATTTAATAAACTGGAGACTTAAGGAACTCACTAACTTCCTTTGTGGCAGTAGATTTTCTGCTTTAGAGTTAAACACATTTGATAAATACCCCGTGTTTTCTGGATTAGACCGACCTTTCCATTCTTCTCTTTCTATTTATTTTGTCAACACAATTAGTTACTTTCAAATCATTGTTGGGACTAGCTGGCTGCCAAGTATCTAAGTTATAAGAGTGAAAGACACCGTTGTGTCATTGATCCACTGCCTTGGGCAAGATCTCGGCTTTAGTAAGGCAACTGTGCTTACATTATTGACCTCGCCAGAATCTGAACAGTAGTTGTTTAAATAAGTTACCGCGAAAGAAATCTTTATCCTTTTTCTTTTGCTTGTGGCAGGGAAATTTGTTGTTTACTTGGTGTCAAATAAAGCCTCTTCTTTCTACAATATTGTCATACATTGTCTGGGAAACTGGCCTCATCTTTATTCTTTAAATTCTGATGCTGCTTACATTTGAAATAATGTTTTCCTTATGCCTGGCCTGATTTTTGGACATGGACATTTTTGATATGATCTCTTTCATGGTGGAATTCAATGTCAAGGTAAGTGGAAGCCGAGCTTCAGATCTTTCCCAAAATGAGGCATGCGTGGATCACAGCGAGGAAACAGCCACACACGAGAAGCTAAGATCTTTGGAATTGTATTATCTGCTTGCTTTAACCACCAAGATACATAATAGCATATAATATCATTCATTTTGTGGAGAAAATAAACTGAAAAAAATAACAGTACTTAATATTGTAAGACCTGGTATCCAGCACTTCGTTGACATAATTTAACGGTGATTACAAAATGTTCCATATCATTGAAGAATGCTTCTCTGTTCATGGAAAAGCACCCTTCATCACTTAGTTCATTAAATGTAATTTTAAGTCTGTTTCATATGAGCTCCAATCCTTTACCAGATTTCAACATTCCACAATACAAAACATGGAACCATAAAATTAAAACTAAAATTATTGTTTAAAATAATTTTACAAAATACGTTACTGCCAAGTTTTGGCTATTAAAATTATCTTCATGACTTTAAAAATGTTTGCTTTTGTATGTTTTTGTTATTTTACATACACTAAATGTACTTTCATTGTTGTATAATGCTTTATTTTTCACTTCTTTATTGTTTTGATTTTTAAAATGTTTATGTATGAGTGTTTTCTTATAGATTTATCCTTCCTCAAAGGCTGGAAAATATAGCAGACTTCTAAAACCGTGGTAAAATTGCAGTGAGCCACCGTAAAGCCTCTCAGGACTGAGTAGATCGTCAGTAAAAGCAACCAGCACTCTTAACTGCTGAGCAATTCCAGCTTCTTAATGTAGTAATCTTACATAAGTTTTTAGGTAAGTGTAACTAATTTATTTCTTGCCTTTGTATTATTTAAGTTAAAATGAAATGAAGCATTATATGGAGTGAAGATTGAAAGTAGGTGTCACAATGAGGAGTGGTGCCCACTGCTTCTTAATATCTTTACGAAACTCTCCTGCACTAAAGGAACAGGGAGGATGCAGTGAGATTATATCTCCTAGCACTGTCAGAAGCTACGCAATCCAGCAGGCTGCTGAACAGGGACAACTAGAGGCATGGAGAAGGTGGAAGCCTATGAAGCCCCCACTGAACACCTATAACTACAAGAAGTTATGGAACACTAGGAGCGGGAGAAAGAATCTTCCCAGAGGAAGAGCGCAGTAACTGGTATCCACTACTAAATGGTCAGCCCTGACAACAAGATCACACTGAGTGGTGTTAACATAAACGTGACACTCACACACAATAATAAAGGTAGTATTTTCAAAGTGGGCTATGAACATTGTCTTCTATTTTCATACAACAACATTTTTTTTCACGTTTTTCTACATGTATTCCAATGGACATGGATTGCATTCAATGTCATTTATAGTTTTACATATATTTGCCTTGCTGACATTTTTAATAATTTGACATTTGGTCAAAAAATATGATGTATTTTCTTGTCTTGAGTATACTTTTTCCTCAATGTCAGCTTTGTTTTATATTAATTCTGCAAAATTCTTTTCTTAAGTTGCTATTTGTATATGGTATTCTCCATCAGTTTAGTTTTAGTGTCTATTTGTTTGAACCGCAACTAAATCCTTTATATTTATAGTTGGACACATTTTCCTCTTATCCAATTACTAATCTCTATCTTTTGATTGGAAAGTGATTTAATATTTCAAGTGTTTAGGATCCATATGAATCCATTCTTTTTGTATTTTTGAATATGCTTGGAAAGAATTGTTTATAATTATCCACATTATCGACTTATTTTGCCAGTTATTATTTCTAGTTAAAATTTAAGACATTTTTTTACATTCTTTTGCATGCTTTTGATAAGTAATCATTTTTGGTTGTCCTGGAGATTGTTTTGATTTTTCTTAGGTAATAATTCTCTAAATTATCATTCTATTGACCAAATGTCAAAAATCTAAAATCTTATTATTTACAGTACCTTATTATACCTGTATGTTTGTTGATGTCAAAAAAAATGTATCTTTGTGTATTCTGTTACACAAAGCATGAAGCAGGTCTTATTTTGATACATGTGCTTCTTAACTTATGTAGATCATAAACTGAAGACTGGTTCTAACTTTATTATGGAACAATTAAATAATCAAGTGTTTACCTTTGGAAATTAAATATTATTGTGTTTAGTAAAGCTTCTATCTTCTTGCTTTATATGAACTGATTTGCAAATGAAGAAATTTTCTTTCAACTCTTTGTAGGCCCACTTTCTACTTCACCAAGATATAACAAAACATCACTCATAAAAGGCTCGACATTTTATAGTAGCATGAAAAACATACTGGATATTTGAATGCCAATTTTTTTCTTAGAGTTGAAAGCATAGAGACTGGGCAATTGCATAAGGAGGAGATGCTCAATTGTTTTTCTTTATAAAAGCATATTAAAATGACAAAGATTGCTTGTGCATTGTGTTTATTAACAAGTTCAAAAGGATCAACAATACAGAAGTGGAAGTATTCAGTTACGGTTCTTTAGAACAATAGCAAAAAGTTCATGTTTCTTAAGTAAAAAAGAAGATAAGTAACAGAATAGCAGATAGCTACACACAAAGCTCTATAAAATGTTCACATTGGATAAAGCACTACTAACAAGTGAGAAGATAAATCAGCGATCTTCCTACCTGGTTTATCATTTGAAATTTCAGTTCCCAGCCTCATTAAGTGCTTATGTTCACTTGGTCTTTTCTTTTCTTCTAAATTTTTACATGTAAAGATAATTTCTATAGCATCTGCTTTAATGTATTTCAGTTTCCACTTTACCCATTTTGACTGAGAATTAAAGATACTAAACTTTTTAATTTTAACATTGGAATATCATAGATATGTTTCTTTGGTAGGTGTTGGTGTTTTACACTGTAGAGTATACAATAGGATAGTATATACAGAATTATCAGATGACTCGTTTCTAAAGTTCAGGAGTAGAAAATTGCTGAATTCCTATGGATTCAACATATCTTACACAGAATAACATGGTAATTTCATAACAACAGCCATGTATCTGGATATGTCTCTGCAGAAGTGTCA
Source organism: Rattus rattus (assembly GCF_011064425.1). NCBI lineage: Eukaryota > Metazoa > Chordata > Mammalia > Rodentia > Muridae > Rattus > Rattus rattus. The sequence continues at coordinate 62,339,084 of NC_046157.1, read as the reverse complement.
CAATGCTTATTAATATTTTATCAAGTGACACAAACACCCATAGAAAAGCCTTCAAAATCCATTTCTCTAAGATATCCAGTCAGGATACAACAAAGTTTGTTGTTTTCATATTTGTTGGGGAAATTTCCTATGTGCATATGTGAGTGTACATGTTGTATGTTACATATATGCTGGCACAAGTGCATGCATGTGTGAATGAAGGCCAAAAGGGTCTTGGTTTAATACTTCCCACTTAATTCATTGAGGAAATATCCTGCTTTGCTATGTTAGCTAATCTCACCTCCAGGTTACCGCTAGAATCTTCTGTCTCTGCTTCACATGGTTTCACAGTACAAGCAGACAATTATAAATGCCATGCATTGAGTCTGGATGTTCCTCAGAAAATTTGGACATTGCACTACCTGAGGACCCAGCTATCCCACTCCTGGGCATATACCCAAATGATGCTCGAACATATAAAAAGGACACATGCTCCAGTATGTTCGTAGTAGCCCTATTTATAAATGCCAGAAGCTGGAAACAACCCAGATGCCCTTCAAAAGAGGAATGGATTTAGAAAATGTTACCACATTCTATACAATCTACACAATGGAATACTACTCAGCTATCAAAAACAATGACTTCATGAAATTCATAGGCAAATGGATGGAACTGGAAAATATCATCCTGAGTGAGGTAACCCAATCACAGAAGAACACACATGGTATGCACTCATTGATAAGTGGCTATTAGCCCAAATGCTTGAATTACCCTAGATACAATCCACAGACTACATGAAGCTCAAGAAGGAAAGTCAAAATGTGAATGCTACAGTCCTTCCTGAAATGGGGAACAAAATATTCATCGGAGGGGAACTGGAGACAAAGTTTGGAGAAGAGACTGAAGGAATGGCCATTCAGCGCCTGCCCCACCTGGGGATACAGACAATTTATATACAACCACCAAAACTACGTAACATTTATGAAGCCAAGAAGTGCATGCTGACAAGGGCCTGACATAGCTCTCTCTTGAGGCTCAGCCAGAGCACAACAAATACAGAGGCAAATGCTAGCAGCAAACTATTGAACTGAGAACAGGGTCCCTGTTAGAGGAATTAAAGGATTGAAAGAGCTGAGGGGGTTTGCAACCTCTTAAGAACAACAATGCCAAGCAACCGGAGCTCTCAGTGACTAAACCACTACCCAAAGACTATACATGGACTGACCCATGGGTCTAACTGCATATGTAGCAGAGGATGGCCTTGTTGGACACCAATGGAAGGAGAAACCATGGAAGGTCAATGGAAAGACAAGGCTGGGACCCCAGTGTAGGGGAATGTCGGGGATGGGTGGCGGTGGGAAAGGGGATGGTTGGGGTGGGGGAACACCCTCATAGAAGAAGGGGAGGAGGATGTGATAAGGGGCTTATGACTGGGAAATGGGGAAAGCGAATAACATTTAAAATGTAAATAAAAATCCAAAAAACATAGGAAATAAATGTGATGCCTTTTTAAAAAAAATATTGTTGGCAAATGTGCACTCCAGTAGTCACACTGGCACAGCGAATCCTTTATTCATCAATTAAGTAATCTTTATGGCCCCTATACTTTATTTTCTTATTATCCTCTCCAAAGAACTTTAAGTTCTTAATAGAACATCTTCGGTGTGGATCTCCAAATATCTTTAAAAACAGTGAAAATTTATGAGGTCCCATTTGTCAATCCTTTATCTCAGAGCATAAGCCGTTCGTGTTCTGTTCAGGAAATTTTGCCCTGTGTCCATTTGTTTGGGGCTCTTCTCCACTTCCTCTTCTATTAGTTTCAGTGTATCTGGTTTTATTTGGAAGTCCTTGATCTACTTGGACTTGAGCTTTGTACCAGGAGATAAGAAAGGATTGATTTGCATTTGTTGAAAATGTACTCTTTTTCCCACTGGATGATTTTAGCTCCTTTGTCAAAGATGAAGTGACCATAGGTGTGTGGGTTCATTTTTGGGTCTTCAATACTTGTCCATTGACCTACCTGCCTGTCTCTGTACCAATACCATGCAGTTTCTACTATGATTGCTCTGTAATACAGCTTGAGGTCAGGGATGGCTTCAATACACTAAACAAACACACATGCACACACAGGCACACACATACACACACTACTGATCATCTACTACTAAGCATGGGGCCTATATTATCAGAGAAGCATGCTCTTCTAACAGAAATGTACAGCAGAACAAAAATTACAGAGTGAGAGACTTTGGGACACCTAGTCCTAAGTGGAATATCTTCATCAAAGCACTCCCATCAGCCCTAAGGGAACATGGATCCAGATATGTAATGGTTGTAAGTACCAGAGGATGCATGACAGCAGGGCAACAGTGTCTTCCAGACACAGGGGTGGACTGAAGTACACATGAACGCACAGAGGCTGTGGCAGCACGCACAGATTCAAGTGACACAAAGTGTCATTGCTGAGATGGGGCAGTAAACCCAAGCTCCCACACTTAGCACAAATGATTATTTAGTTCTTATGACTATAAATCTATTATCACTCCAACAGGATTATGCATGAAACAGAAATTATCAACAAAGCCAGAAATATCAAAAAAAAAAATCAAAACAAGCAGAAGAGCACTCGGCGAAGAAGGCAGAGTCAGCTTAGAGCTCCACAAACTCCATTCCTGTGATTTCCCAAGATTTTCTGCTATTCGGTAGAAGACGCTATCATCTGAAAAGAAAGAATGAATGAAAGAAGGAAGGAAGGAAGGAAGGAAGGAAGGAAGGAAGGAAGGAAGATATAGAGACAGAGACAGAGAGAGAGACAGAGAGAGATAATTACAATTTCTTAACATGGCAATTACGCAAAGCTGTGATAAGTATTAGAGAAATACACACCTAACCAAACAATATAGAATATCATAGTAACAAGATGAAAGTGAGGAGCTACATAAAACCAATATGTATGACTAATGATCTAAAACCACACTGTTATGTAGATCTACACCAAAGCAAATTTTATAATTGTTGCACCTAGTTAATACTATATCAAAATTTTGTGCTCAACTTAAGGAACTCGAAGACACTTCTAAAAGATCTAAAAAAAATGAAAATCTAAAATTTAAAAAGATATTCTGTTAAAAATTTAAAGAAGACAGGCTGCATAAAATGAACAACAAAATTATATTAAAAGCAAACCATAGAATGGCAGAATCAGGGATGACATGGTCATTAAACTTGTTAATGTGACTGTATTAACCCTCCTAATACAATTATAAACATTGAATTAACTGACTTTTTAAACTTTTCAATACAATATGCTCTGATTTTCAAACAATTCCTAACAGTTCATAGATAAGCAAGATATGATTCTTGATTTAAAGGCATTAAACAGGGTCAAAAAGTAAAGAAACTCCCTGAAGTAGAAGTTAAGTTCTCATTGCTGAAGCCATCAAGAAATTTTACTTCAGATGCCTCTGGACTGAAATTAAAAGTCCCCTCCCTGAGGACTACCTTTCATGTTACCACACAGCCTTCCAAATGAAAGAAAACACTAAAAGTCTTATTCAAATATGATGTCCACAAGCCACTTCAATGACCAGTATAGCATGATAAGCCAAAAAGTGAAGTAGTGGCATGGGCAGTAACCAATGGCTCTTCAATTGACTAAAAACCCATTCAATAGAAGTAACAGGAGTCTCATTACTGTAAACATAGCTATTACTCAGCACTAGTGAAGTCATGGTTATTGGAGGAAAATCTATGTCTAATATACTAAACCAACATAACCTTTACACTTTTTTTTTGTATCCGGAGATAAGTGTAACTTTCTCCATCATTAAGGAAACTTTCCACTGCTGCAGACTGGGACCACTATAAAGTATCCATAACTAACCAATATTCTGATTTGCTAAATGCAATCCCAATGGATATAGCCATAAAATATTCTCACAGGCAAGGCTCATGGAAAAGGGGATGAAGATGTTGAAATACTGTAAGATCCTAAGGACCAGTGACTTTGCTGTGAGATGGCATCTCTTAGTAACAAGAAAAGCCACACCTTTAAAGTTTCACCAACATGATGTTCCAAATGATAGGTGGATGAGGAAGACACCAATGAACATTGTAACTGCACAGGGAATAGGTCACAAGATTTTAATCTGACAGAAAGAACCACAGGTAACAGAGAAAAATCAGGATCAGGAGAGATGGTCCCCCCATGGAAGAGAACACCAGTGGGTTGTCTAGCGCCAAATGGTCAACGCTGAAATCACACAAAACTAACATTATATGGACTTAATAAGTTTTACTTCAGAATATGTCTATATGTATATATATGTATATATATATGTGTGTATATATATGTGTGTATATATATGTAGACAATAACAAATGATAAAAGAGATTATGAACAGGAGAACAGGTAGGGCTATAGGTAGGAACTTGTTGGAAGTAAAGGAAAAAGAGAGATGCCGTACTTAAAATACAACCTCAAAAGAAATAAGTAAGAAATCACAGTGAATAGCACATGCAAACACCCTCAGAGGTATCACTAGAAACAGAGCAAATCATTTTATTATCAATATTCTATTTGATTACTAGGAAGCTAAAAATGTATAAATTAATAATTAAATCAAGAAAATATAGCATAAAACAAATTAATATTATACCTCCAAAAAGCAATTATTTTTATGTGTTAATGAAATTTTTCCAGAATACTCTATAATCTCCATTATGGCAGAAAAAGATTAGGAATTGTTAAATTACATATGACTGAGATTAATCTACATATTCAACTAATCATTGACAGAACTGACAAGCTGATCTCAACTTTATATGGAAATTCCAGAGCCAGAAAATGTAAGACAAATTTGTATAATATCAAAATTTTCCAAATAAAAGAATAACCATTGTTTCATTTCAGATAATACCAAAATATCACACAAATAAGACATCTGGTCTAACATAACCAACCACTTTAAAAATTAAAAAATATACCACTACAATATGTCCAATTGATTTTTACAAGAGTCATGAAAATTCAATGAATCATTCCAAAATTAGCTATTTCAACAACCATATTTTCAGCAATGGGGTTGGGGCACCTTTCACAAAATTTCCGTTTTAATTTAGAAATTGAGGTTGATGTAATTCAAAGTTAAAAAATTGAAACATTTATAAATAGCAATAACTAAGTCAAATGTGAAATTTTATTTCCCTTTGATAAGTTTTATTCTTTCAGCATGCCTAAGATTTTACTGAGCATCGATAAAGAGATCTGTATTTTGAGTTCTTTCTTCTGTAGGCTTGGGGCTTGTGGCAGCAATGTGACAGAGTCTGAATGCTGTCACTATTTTGGACATCATCCATTGTTGTTGCTATGTAAAGAAAGCACTCCACATAATATTTGAGCAGTCTTGTCTTTTAATTTCATGAACTCTACACATTTTGCAGTTACTGTCATATAATTTTTTATGCCTTGTGTCTTGCTTTTCTGTGAAGCAGAACACCCAGACGCCCTTGATTGACAGAAATGTGCCCTTCCAGGGATGGGATAGTTCATTGTTTTTCTGGATATTAGATATTCTGCATCACATATATTTACATCATGATTCATAATAGTTATGAAGTAACAACTGAATAATGTTATGGCTAGGGGTCACTACATGAGAAACTGTATCAAAGAATTGCAGGATTAGGAAGGTTAGGAGCTCGACACTGTTCTCTTCTTCCCCTCTTAACAGCATTATTAAGAGAACTCTCTGACATTTCTTTTTATTATTTTTATTTTATTTACATCCCAATCACAGCACCCTCCCTCCTCAATTCCCAGCCCCATCTTACTTTTTGTGGGTCTCTAGAGAGAACACTGATAAAATACCGCTTCTCCTCACAAAGCTGCAGTGCCCATTAGTCATTCTTTTGTCTTATCTTATAATTCTTTTATCTCCACAGTACTTAATATGAATATACACTAGTGTTTGTTACCAAATAAAAAAACGTGGTCCAAAATTTGCTGAACTTCTTCCATTTTTTAAAAGAAAAAGTTATCTTATTTTTCTATTTTCATTTCACATTTTATATATATATTTACAGTCCCGTCATTGCCCCCCTCCTGGTCCACCCTCCTACAGTTTCTCATCCTATCACATATGTCATTCTTATGCTAAACCACTCTAATGCGACCTGGAGGTATCTTCTTTCTACATGTATTTCTGCTGTTTTGGCTGTGGCATTCATCTGTTAATCTACAGATCTCAACTTTACTTCATGATAGCCTTATGAATCACACATTCTAGGGTAGCAGTTTGGCCTGAAATACTAGAGTTCTGTTAGGTCAAACCATACTCTCAGGATTCAGTTTGTATGACCACTTTTTGTTATAAGACAAAATTGATAACATACACTACTTCCGGTATTGCAATTAAAGTGAGAAGCTCTTTAATAAACACAAATCTACTCTTGGAATTTCCTTGTGTTTCTGGGCACAGTGATTTTGTCCAGCAACTGATTTATTCTTTTTCCTATTGACAACTTTGGAGTTGAAGAAAATGTTGCACATCTAAATCTTGTTCTTCACTTTATTCTCTACAATAGACTCCCATGATTCCCATCTCCTAAGAGTCAACTAAAATTTTGTTCAGTTTACGTGTGTCAGAAATCTTTCATTAGCACACTTTACTATCTAAGATTCTTTATTTGTGTATCAAGTGTGAAATTGCACTTTTGTTATAATTTACTGAAACCACTTAGTAGGGCTAATAGGGTATCTGCTTCAACCACTATGCCTGGCACACAGTAATATACATAACTTTCAACTGTAATGAAATGAATAACCACCATGAGAATAATATTATATCAAAACTTACTTAAATATCTTTATTAAATTGTGAATATTTCCTATTTATTTTTACATAGTAAGGTACACTTCACTTTTAAAAGTATCCTACTTGAAAGTTTCCTGGTTTTCTTTTGACAAAGAATGCAATGTTCAAACTGTGATTTTTAAGCAACAAGCCAGAATATCTCATCCAACTCTGTCGATTGTTAATGCGTTTCTATTATAGTAAGGACAAGGAGTCCTCAAAATAAAGTGAATAGCACAGACTGACCATCTACCAATTTATAGACAGGTGTTCTTTCCTTATATCATTCTGCCTCTGAAACCTCTAAGTAATTTGCTAGTTGTAGACAGACAAATGGAGGCTCTGTACTGCTACAGTTCTTAGGCAGGGCAGATTCACCCAGTAATGTTACCAACAACATCCCCCACAGACATATTTATTACCACAATTCATTTTGCTCTGCATCAGCAGGTCCATCTGGCAGAAAAGGATTGACCAGGTGTTCTGGGGAAAGTTGGCACACAAATGCCTTGCATATTGTGACACTAACAGGAGGAAGAGATTTTTTTAAATGAGAGGAAATTAAATTATTCTTGGTATTTGTGAGGTTACAAGACATTTTTAGGTGGTAAAAATTATGGAACATCTTTTTGCCTTATTTGTTGCTGGTTTTTGGCTTGGTCTGAATTATCAGAATGAGGAATAAATATCCAAAGGTAATGGAGTGTATGTGCATTTATGGAGGGAATAAACAAAACCATATATAAGCCTCCTAAGAATTTTGCGGTAACACAAATCAAAAGACCAACCCCATAAAACCATTTGCTAAATCGGAAATATTAACAAGACCTCTTTCTTGATTAGTCTTGATTAGTTGGTATCTGACTCAGGTTTCTCAATCAGATGCCAAGAGTATAGTTCACAAATGGCCTTTCCTCTACTAAATTTAATTTTGCAACCAGGATTATTTAATCCTTTCCTCAGGGTGAACAATTTTCTGTGTATTTTAGCTTATCAAAGCAATGAATATATTATTCATTAGGAGACCAGATCTCATTCTGGCGAGGAAGAACTTTCATTGAACGACAATTGCAGTACATGTTCATGTACTCTACCCACATTCCGTCCAAAGCTGTGGACAGACAATGAAATGCTCTTTCTATAGTATGTGCGCTTGTGCACAGTAAGAAGAAGCTTCCAGTGCCAGTATCAGCAATATGCAGGACTTCTAATTTCATCACATAATAAACAAAATCAGACTAAGGGCCTAAAGTCTGAATCTTGAGCATGTGTAGGCTATATTTTAAAATATCCATATATTTTTATACACATATATTTCTGTACACTAATTTTACCTGTTCCATACTAGGAGTCCTAATACTGACTCCTCAATTTTAACTAATTTTAATTAATTACTAAGATTTTTCAAGATGACATAGTAATGGTTGCTTAATATTTATGAATATTAACACATCACCATATGCTTAATTTGTCTCTTTATAGCTAGATATTAAAGATAAATTATTTCTAGTTCCTATTGTAATCTAAATCATTGTTTAGCCTAGAACACATGCACAGAAAGTATATTTACTACCTATGGCTTTGTTTTTGTGTTCTGTTTGGTTTCTGAGGCAGTGTCTCCATTACGTAGCACTGGCTTTTTGGAATTCACTCTGTAGACCAGGATAGTATTGAATTAGCTGAGATCATCTCGCCTCAGGCCTTTGAGAGATGGGATTAAGGTCATGAGCCAGTGTGCCTGGCAACTTTCTAGTTCCATATTGATCTAATGATGCAAATAGAATTTCGTGTATTGAGATTTAATAAAGCAAAAAGTTCATACAATTACATCACATTGCTTTCTAGCTTTAATCTCTGGACTCAGGCATTGGGGGATAAAAGAGCGAGACTTACAGAGTTTTGGGAAGGAGGAATTGGTTGCTGGCCACTAGCCTATCATATCTCTATGGCAGGTGGGAAGGAACTGACAGGGACTCAGTGATATTTCCCTTCCAAAAGTGTAGCAGGAGATTCACTTGAAAGTGTTGAAAGTTGTTTCTCATTTTACAATGTGCTGAGACATCTCCATTTTAGCAAGAAAAATTGAGAACAAAGCTATGTTGCCTTTAAAAAAATTTAATAATCTCTCAAGCCGAGTTTATAAGAACACTGTGTTCTTCCTGTGGGGCTTAATAAACTACTTGTATTTGATCTTAACATTACAGTGAGGAGTTTCTGAAATTTTCACTTATATTATTTGTATTGCATCACTATTTTATTGAGGAAAAATGTCTCTTATAAGGAAAAGGGTTAAAAGTTACTATTGTTGAGTTGAGCGTAACATCATCTTACAGGAAAAAAAAAAACATTTGACTAGGTATAGATTTTTCAATAAAATAGTGAATATACACCTGAGAAACCTACATGTTAAGTCCATCCCTATCACATTTCTCAACATAAGTAATAAGATTCTCAGCATTGAACCTGTTAGAACCTCAGTTAAAGCTCTAAGGATCATCAATCAGTTTTCCTATTGCCTGTTGTCAATAACAACTAGTCATTTGTACTAACTTTAAAGGCTACAACTTACCTTGTCTCTAAGGCAGGTTCTACCTACCAAGAACTCCTAGAACTTTTTTCTGTTTTATTGTTTGTTTCTTGCTTAATTTTTTTTTTACAAGAATAGGCTGAATATAAAGTATTCTTGGTCTTCACATATGTCTTTTGACAGTCAGGTTTTAAGAAACTCCAGTGATTCTCACACTTCTATATTACATCCTGTAGATGAGATAGGATTCTATTAAAAGGTCATGATAAATGGGAAAACATCTGAATTTGTTTAAAAAAAATCCTTGCATAAACTTTGAGCTCATTGCCAGGGTCACTTTTCTTATTGGCTCAGATGCTACTGAAAACTCTTAAAACCCTTTGTTGTTGGGTTTAAGAACAAAGGTTCTTGTATACTTGGGAGATGGCTCATAGATGCTGAGGGTGGTTTTTGTCCTTCAGAACTTTTATAGGAATGAGAATAGCTGAAAACAAAGATGTTCGAAACAGATTATTCCTTAGTCCATTCTCTGATGACGCCATAACCACAGCCAAGCAGAATTTGAACACACTAATACAGGAAGACAGAGTACACAGCTGGCTGATGACCAGATTCTCTCCTAAGAGATATCTTTATACAGTCAGTGTGTAGTGTGTTAAGCCATAGAGAGCATGTAATTGACTAGTACACTTTTATTAAAACACATGTCCGTTCGTATCTGAGGAAGGTTAGTGCTGGTGTACATGAAGAGTCTCCTAATTCCATGTGTGTAAAAATCCCTTACACAAAATGACGTACTATTTATACGTAATAGATATAAGTATTCCAATAAACATTAAATTATTTATAAATACTTTGTAATACCCTAAGTGTAAGTAAAACAAAAATATTTGACAAACTGTGTTGTTCAATGGATAAAAACAAGAAAATAGTTGTGCACAGGTAATACAGACATAACTAACTTTAGCATGTGCAGTCTGCATTTTGGTGTACTGCTATGTACATGTGTAGAATCTGCAACTCCAGAGACTAACAAGAATCTACTCTTTTTATCCTGTAATATTTCTCTCTTAATAGCATTCATTATTTTGATTCAGCTTACATTTAGAGGTTATATTTTATTTGAAATTTTGTTAATAAATCTAACATTCAAATGATTCAAACAGAACAAAGTTCATCCTTCACCTTCCTGACTATTTCCTTATATTCAACCATAAAGGGTCACTTATCAACTCAAGAATATATGTTTCATGACATTTTAATTTATAGGTACTTTAATGACATATACTTCATGAATTTGAAGCTGTTCTATTGTATGTGGTATATTGACAGAAAAAATAGTTTTGGTAAACAATAATTGAAAAATGCTCATAATGTTTTTGCAGAATTTCTTGTTTAATTCTTTCTTAAAGTCAGAAAAATAAAGAATATTAAGCTACATGTATCTTTGAAATGAAATGACACTTAATGACTCCATATGCATAATCTGTAAGTTCTGTTTTATGGAATTTCTAGATATATTAGCAGTTCATGACGTTTTCTCTGTTATCTTTATAGCTTACCTAAAGTTTGTTCATTTCAAGACTTGACTGAAACATACATAACTTTACCTTTCAGTCAAAGTTATTATACTACAGTATGAAAATAATGAGATCTCCATTAATAGAGCTGCAATAAAATTAATTAAAGATTTTTAATAGCTAATAAAAACATATATGGAAATTTTAAACTAGATTTTGTTTAAAATGACAGCTTCTTCAGAACTCCATAATGCTATAATAAAGTGCCATAAAATGAATTATTTGGATTCAATTTCTTATCTGATAGGAACGAATCATTCTATATAGCTGAGTAAAAATACATTATAGTTTTCCTTTTACTTTAATTATATTGAGAACTACATTTTAGACTGAAATGAAGCAAGGGTCACATTCAGAGAGAATCATTACCTCTTACTAGTCATAGCAGCCAAAATATTCACTGGGATTTACTACGGTTTTATGAGTTTTATTAGCATCATTGATGACACTGGAGAAAAGAGTTACTAATTGAATTACTTTTTACCATATGAGAAGTTTTTGAACAAAAATGATTGTTCTTGCAGTGTTCCTAATTGTTTTTTGGGCTGAGGTTAGTAAGATTTTTTCTTCAAATTAATAAGGCAGTCGCTATGGACTACAAACAAATGATGTGCATAGGTAAATTTTTTGTGTTAGAATATGAAAATTGTGTAATGACATGACAAACAGTGGAATATAACACTTTCACTTCATTTGCATAACATGGACATCATTAACATTTGATATGGATTATGCTATTTAAGAATTCAGTGAATCATAAGACCAGAATCAACTAGGAAATAATATTTTACCTGTGGTTTGTTGATATATTCAAATGAATTCTGAGAAAACAACTGGAAGATATCAGTCAAAAGATTTTTTTGTCTTAATTTCTTTATCATGTTTGGACCTTTAAGAAATATATACCATATATATATACACCACTATTTAGTGAAAATGTATTCTAGATTTTAAGGAGCACACTCCACATACTATCTTGTTTCTAGTTCTTAAGTCCTAAAGGTCTTTTCACAAAGGTAGGTTCGACTCTGTTCTATGGGATGTCCAGCCTTGTGGTTTTCATCACTGTGAAGTATGCTCAAGCAGATGAACGTAATTCCTGTTTTCCTTTTGGAATGGGCCAATCACTTTGAAGCCTGTAGTCCATTATAAGAATATTCCATTCAGTAAGCTCTGCATTCTATCATGTCTTTGGAAAACCAATCTGGTTTTTAAAAAAGTATTTCTTTCCCCCTGTACAGTAAGGATGAAAGTTCCAGAACACATACCATATTAACTACACTGAAAAGCACTACACATGTGCACATGTAGTGCTCACCTAATGAGGAATTCACAGCTGTAACTGTGCATGTTTGTGTGTGTGCATGCACACTTGTGTGTGCAGGTGCACAATGAGTTTAGAAAAGGATGTTGTATCCCCTGAGACGGAGTCATCATTTCCTGTGATCTATTGAAGTAGACAAACTCAGATCACCTGCAATGGAGTAAATGTTCCTAACATCCAAATGGTTTCTGCAACAATTTCCTTTACCTAATGCAAGTATTTTTTTTAATTACTGTCATTGACACTTTTCATTGACTTTCTTGTGTAAAATATTCATAAAATTTTTAAATAAAATTCCATTAATATTAGAAATCTTCTCTAGGAGAGCTGCTACATGATTGTTGTCCCAAGTCACAGGAAGTAGAAGCAGGTGTTAAGGAGCTGAACATTCCAGTCATAACAAGTTTAAGTCAATGTGGGGAAAAAGGAGGCTTAGTCTCAAACAACCATACAAAAAACAGTCTTCTTTATCAGATATTTACTCAAGAATATGTTGTGTAGAGAAGACAAACATTAATGAGATTCTACTAAGAATGGGGAAATTCAGTGAGGTTGTAAAGATAGAGAACATCTCCATGTAATTCATCATTTTAGGCTTCATGGACTTGCTATATTTTCTGCATCCCATAAGTTTATTGTTTTATTTTTGATATGAGAAGTGTAATTTTCTCTATTTATCTAATGAATGATTACGTTTATAATTGTCCTACATATTTTTATTGGAAATGAACTCATTTTTTAATCAAATTCCTGAATAAATGAGCTAAGTTTTCATTATGGCTGTGAAATAAATATAATTTATCATAATCTTTGCAAAATTAAAAATCCCTAGCCAAGCCCCATCTGCCTTGTTAAATTTAAATGATTGTGGGGCTCAGGGCCTTTAAATTCATTCAGGAAGATGGTAGTTTTAAACTTCGAATTCTTTCCTAAAGTAAATAACAACTTTGTTTCCTAAAATTTCATACTTTAAATTCTACTTCATTGCATATCCTAAACAAATCATTAGTCTCGGCATATTTTCCAGTAGGTATCTTATTGGAACTTTGGAATCTCCTCAGGATTTCCATAAGTTATAGGGAGAATTGGGGTTTACTTTGGTTTTTATTAATCTTCTTAATAAAACGATTTTAAAACCAGACTCAAAATGTTGCTGAAAAACAAGTTTATTAAAATTTCAAAAGTAAACCCCAGAATGTGCTAACTATAAATCTCAAGATTGGCCAAGAGAAGGAAAAAGAACATTCTGGAACAACCGGGATAGAGGTTAGACACATGGCAGACAAACATCAGTATTGCAGTCAGGAAGGCCTTTGAGAAAGAGTAAGGGATACCAAAATGTTATCTAAGCTCAGGAATTAGAAAAAGCATATTCAGAAAGTATAAAAAATGGGAATTTGCAATTTTGTGAATAATTTAGTAATATGTGGATAATGGAGCTCTCCTGGAAAGCTTTTATGCTCTTTGCTATTTACCAGGGGCAGACGTTGTTTGTGAAATAAAAGAACACTATTTTATTAAATACCTAATTATTGTACCTAACTCTTTACCATGGCCTAAGATGATCCTACATTCCTGAAAAGGGAGACTGTCTCACAGCCAAGCAATTGACCCTCTCCAACTAGAAGGCCATGTCTCCACGCAGGCAGAAGATTCTATTGGCCATGAGGAGATTCTTCTACTCTAAAAATGAACTATGCCATCTTAGGAATAAGTGTACCTTCTAGTCCACTGGAAGTATGGGCCAATGGTAATGGGGGAATCATCTGAAATCTAGATTAGGTGTATTAGTATATATCTAGTAATTCTTCAATTACCCATCAGACTAAGGCGAAAAGCAGTAATAAGCACTGCAGGTTATTGTTATTTCCAAACTCTGTGGAAAAATAACTCACCGTTCACGGATTTTATGAAAATTAGGATGACATCTGAAAGTGGTCACTGTCGTACAGGTGATGTGAGCTGCGATACTGTAATTAACAGTCACCATGTCATTATCACGCTGATTGAAAATTAGTTATACGCATGTGAGCAATTAAGAAATAATTATGGAAGTTGCAGTTATGTGAACATTATAAGGTCTTTAATTATTATTCTATTGAAGCATATTTTTAAAATTTACATATCTCATTTAAATGTATCATATTAGATAGAATTGTCCTAAACTAGTATGTATCTTACATATTAGATAAAATTACTATTGTTGACCTTGAATGCTCAGCTACCTTATTATTGGCTAGGATAATAAAACTGAATTACTGGTCTCGATTATTGGTCTGTTATGAAAACCTTTGTTTAGACAAGTAGTGACTTGTTAGAAACTAAGACGTGGGTATACACAAAAAAATCACTAGTTTTTAGTTTTTCAGAATATTGGGATATAGATGATAATGTTGATAAGCTTTAATATTTTGGAACGCATTAAATTATAAAAATAAATATTCTAAATTTGGTAAACATTGAAATTCTCAGGTGTGATAGATGACTCAGACAAAATTAATTCCATGATAATATCTATATCTATATCTATATCCATATCTATATGTATATCTATATCTATATCTAGAGAGAGAGAGAGAAGGAGATGGGGGATTCTTTAATACATCAGAGACATTAGGGACTCTGCAGCAAGGAGCAGAAGGAAGGTTAGTAAATGGAAAAATACTAAGAGGCCATGTCAGGATAATAAAATTATTATTTAGCCTAACTAAGTGGATTTTCAGTGAAAATAGACCAGGGTGTTAAGACTTCACTTGGAGAACATAAGCAGACAAATAGTCTGACCAGATACTGAAAGAGATTAAATGTCAGTGATAGAGATACCAGTGGTGTAATATTTTGTTAAAGTGATGTAGTGAACTTGCACACAATGAGCCTGGCAGACTATTCAATAGCCTGAGGAATCTGCCATTGGCAAAAACGTCTACAATGTATTCGCCACTAATGATATTTGAAAGGAGTGGTAGCTGCTGCCCCCTTTTTCCACTGCATCCCTCCAGGAGAGTAAAGCTCACTGTCCACTTGCTAAATATGTTAGTTTGCAAGGTCTATCTGGTGGTTGACACTGAAGTTCCCTAGTTTTCTACTCAAGTGGCAAAGCCTTGAGAAGTAAGCAGACTGGGATAGTTCTGTACCTGCTTCTCTCTTGGTAAGAGAGCCAAGTTGCCTATCAGTTATTAAAACAGTTGCTCCTTGAGATTTTTGTGTGTAATCTAAAGTTTCCAAAGAAGCTGGACACATAGAAAGAGATCAGAGGCACATAGTTATCAGAAGGAACTCTAGAGGGATATAGTAGGAGATAGGCTTTATGAAGGAGGTAATAGAAAAATTGAGAGAATTAGCAGCAGAAGAGAAAAGAAAGGTCGACAACATGATGGGTGTTTATAAAGTCCAGAACTCACCACTCAACATACTACTTTATAAGCTTACTAATATTTAATATATGTTACACAATTATATATGTGATATATATAATGCATGAACATGCATATTAAATATACTTATAAAATATATAAAATATAAAATTATATAAAATATGAGTCAGTAGTTGTTCAGTGTTAGATGCTTGTTGCTTGCTTAAAATTCTTGGGACTTGCCAATCATTACAGTACTTGAAAGTTTCAGGTTTGGAGTTTTCAGTGAATCTGGGTTCGCTTAGTGAGACCTGTTTCAAGATGATCCCGACAGTACCCAGTTTTTGCCTAAGTGTCTCCCATGCAACACCACACTGGGCGTGGCACTCACCCGATCTGGGTAATGAATACATACATGCTGTTTTTCTATGTGCTTGCTCTGTTTTCTATAAAAAGCCATGTATCCCTTACCCACTAGAACCACTGACTGGTTTCTATGAGGTAGTTATTGATGGTACTGAGGGAAGCCAACTGACGTTCAGGCTCAGTTTTGTCCTGTGCTTTCTTGTGCTTTGATATCCAGCAGGACTTTGAGTTTTATTCTGTCAATTCTTCTCATTTCCCTTTGTAAAATAAGCATCTTTCCATCCTTTTCTCCCCCTTTTCATCCCTCCCTCTGTCCCTTCCTCCTTCCCTGCTCCTTCCTTCTTTTCTTCTTTCTTTATCATATTTTAATTTGCTTTGTCCTATTCTTTCATATTGAGCTAGGGTTATTTTGCACCTGATTTAATCTGTTAAAATATTAATTCTACAAAAAACATTTCTAGCAAGATGCTGTGGAGATGACTTGCTGCAGAAGTTTTTTGTTGTGAAAGCAAAACAATGAGTTCAGCTCCCAAGCACTCATGAGAAAAGCCAGGTGTGGCAGCACAAACCTATAATCCTAGCATTGTGGGAGGTTAATGATGAAAGGAGAATCTTTGGGCCAAATTAATCAATTCGTTTTAACAAACAAGTTAAAGATAAATCTGCCAAGTTCAGGGAGAGACACCAGTTCAAAAAGTAAAGTAAAATCAAGAGAGAAAGAGACTCAAATTTGATTTCTAGATACAGCAATCATGTATGCATGCACATGATAACATGCACACATGTACACCTAAAGAGACAAACACACATGGTCCTAAAAATTGACATGCCATACTGTTAAGATTGATTTTGGACCTCATCATTTAGCTTTCAGAGGATTCATAGGGCAGGCAAATTAAAAGAAGGTATGATTCTTCTTCAAATGGTAGCATGAAATGTCAAAAACCATTTTAGCTGCTAACTAATCTGTGATTCATTACTATCTTCAATTTAAAGGCATCGTTTAAGATGAAAAGGATTGCATGCATTTCAGGAAGTAGCTAATAGGTGTCAGGCACCATGGTGTGTACTACACCATGACTAGTACAATGACTAGCCCTCAACACAGAACCCAGGATTTTCATGATCTTTTAAAGTAAGTTCTGAGCTCTTTAAATATGAATATTAACATTTTCTGTCCTGCTACAAATTGGCACAATTTTACCAGATAGGCATACTTAAATGCTGAGAATATACTCATTAACCATATCAACCTGAGAGATTTTGGTCACAGCTACTCATCAAATGAAAGGATATATTTGTAGGGTACATGGCAAAACAAACTGAACAGTTATTCCTGGGAGGTAAAAGAACAGAATGTTATATGACTATATAATAGGAATACAAAGTGTTTGTGATGTCGTATATAAATATTTTGTGATTTTTTTAATTATTGAAATTCTAATTATCTAATTGCTTCCTTCCATTTCCTCTTTAACACATCCAAAAACACTCTTTGCTTTCTCTCAAACACACAGACTCTTTTCTTTTAACTGTTAAATATATAAATTTATATTCTGAAATATATAAACACAACTTCTTCAGTATGTATATCACTCAAAGAAGGCTGGTCACTTGGTATAGGTTAAGCAATTCCTGTGCCCCTTTCTGGAAAATACCATTTTTCCGGCCCTCTATTTTCTGTAGTTTCATATCATTCTTTGCCTAGTTCTAAGGTTTTATGAGGTGTCTTCCTTCTGCTTTTGCTTGTCTATTGGTAGTGTCATTGTTCAAGTCTTGTTTTGACAGCTACGTTCGTAAGACTTCATGGATATATCTTCTCTGACATTTCTAAGAGGTACAATCTCAAAGCAAACTCCTGTTTCTCTGAATTTTGCATGTTTTCTGTCTTGTTTTCTGTAGATTCTATACCCATGTACAATGTTTCTTTATCTTTCACCTTCAGTCTAGAACAGAGGTTCCCCCATATTGTCACAATAAAATAGTTCAGTAAAACAAATTACTTGAAATTGAAATGAAAAACTAAATAACAAAACTGTTTCTATGTTTTGCTTTTTATTTTTCTTTTCTTTAGTAGTATCTAAGATGGGTTACAGTGTCACTATTGACATGAAACTATTATATTTGCATCTCCTGAGTTTCTATATCTTGGCAGCAAAGATACTAAGTGAATGTTGTCATCTATCTTTTCAAGAATGCTCATGTAACAATCAGTCTTGAATGACAGATACATTGTATCCACACTCCATGTCTCCCTGACAGAAAAATATCAGGTTTGCAAATATCTTTAAATGATAACATTACTTGTATGTATATAATCACTTTGTACTTGTGAAGGGTGGCATAAACAGATTCCAAAATATTTCATTTTAAAGTTTACTTTTAGCTAGTAATACTTTTAAAAGGATGCCTTAAAATATTGTCCTTTTTTCTTTCTTTAGCTCTTCTACATTATTTACTTTCCAATCGTCTCTATTTGTTAAAATAAAAATATTCATCTTTTTGTTCTGAGGGTTTCTCAAGGTGTTCTTTTTCAAATTTTTTATTGTTATTCTATTTATTAACATTTCATATGTTATCCCCCTTCCTGGTTTCCACTCGGCAAATCCCCATCTGCTCCCATTCATCACTGCTTCTATAAGGGTGATATCCCACCAAAACAACCAATCTAGCCATACCACCCTAGCATTCCCCTATGCTAAACCATCTAGCCTTCACAAGACCAAGTGCCTACCATCCCATTGATGCCAGATAAGGTGATTTCTTTAGTAAAGCTACTAAATCCAATATAGGTTGGATTTTTATACAGGTCTTGTTGTTCAATGCTGTTCAATTCTGAAGGTAAGTTACCTATCTAGGATAATAGAGAAATTTTTTATTCCTTACACAAATATAGCAGATTTAGAAATTGTGAATATACATTTCTTATTCTTATAACAAAGCACAGTATATAGAAATATGTCAGTTGATTTCTTACTTGTAAAACTCATTGTAAATGGAGTTGAGTCCAGTGTATAAATTGAAACTCTGGGATACTAATATTTTGGTGAATAATAAACCATATTTTTAAATAGAAACAATGGCCTCTTCTCAACATCTGGTAGGCAAATTGATTTGAATTGGGTAAAACTTAGATATTTCAGATATCTTATCAATCACATCTCAGCCATCACACATGGCAATACATACGTGTGTGTGTGCGTGCGTGTGTGTTCAAGAAAACAGCAATAAAAAGGAGTTTGTGTGACTCTTCCAGAAATATAAAATGATACAATTATATTTCCATTTTTTCACCTGATTCTAGGACAAAATAAATTTGCATTATAAACAACTCAAAGTTTTCTTAGATTTTTTTCCCCAATCACTATACCTTTCTGCCTTCAGCATTGTGCTTTCCTTTCCTTAACAGAGATAATGAGAGTTCTTTGCTTAGTGCTAAGAAGTGATCCTTATCTGAGGAGTACATGTTGATTGGTATATATGTAGACAAGTGCTATCCGAAAGGATCAAATCTGTAAATCTGTATTTGCATAAATGTTGCCACCCTTAGATAGGAATATTTGGCTAATTTAAGAAAGTAGTTTGAGCAAACATGAGAAGTAGACTAAAGAGTTCCTCTATGATCCTTGCTACAATGCTTTCCTCCTGATCCCTGCCTTGAGGTTCTGCTTTACCTTTCTTAGTTGATAGGTAATAAACTCAAGTTAAATAAACCTATTTATCTCCATATTGCCTTTGGTTAAGGTTTTTGTTATAGTATCAGAAAAATAAGCACCAATTATTAATAGAAAAAAAAGGGTATTAAATTGGACTGAGATTGCGTTGGTTGATGCAATAGCAATTGAGTGGGTTAAAAGAGGTACAGATGTAATCATACTTCATTATACACATACAAAATTATAAAAATGTAGAAAAAGTTAACAAAATAACTAACGGTTTATACTATTGACTGAAGGATTCATTTTGCCATTTTCAATATCTGTGAAAGCAACTGCATTGACAGGAGGTTGAGTTGGTTATTAAACGCTGGATGGATGGATAAAAACTTGACTTGGCAAACTAACTACCCTATAGTTAGAACATAATAGATTATGTGTACCAAAAAGTGACAGTTACATAGGCAAAGTAGATAAGAAAAGTCAAGATGTACAAAGGTTATAAAGATTTTTAAAAAGTCCTATCTGGTGCTTGATTTTTTTTTTTTTTTTTTTTTTTTGGGGGAAGAAGTTCTCACTATGTAGCTCATCCTGATTTTAAATTTAAAATCTTCAGCCTGCTTAAGTGCTTTGCTTATGACTAGGCACTGCCATTTCTGGCTAGTAACATATGCATTTGAGAACGTCTTTGTTTACTATAGTTAAATGAGACGATTATTGGTGGCAGTCGAGTAATCTTAAGTGTTGTCTTTTATCTGTCTCCTATATTAAATATTTCTTAACTCATTATACATTTGACTACTATATAATATAAAACACCTTATTTTATTTATACGCATCAAGTTTTATAATGAGTATATTAAATAATTTATCTATTAATTTTGGTAAAATATAATGGTTCTGAAAGTTTTGAATTAGCTATGATTTAAAAGCTACAATGATTCAAAATAAATTAAAATAACTTGTATCTACAGTTCTAGTGATGATGAGAAATTGATCCTTGTTCCATTTATGGCTTATTAAAGTATCATGGATTCCCTCTATGTTGATTATGCAAATGAAAATCAGAATTGATTGTGATGATAGTAAATGAAACAGGTGTTAACATTTCTAATGTGAACAGAAATGTCACAAAATGTCTGTGTTTAGAGGTTTGTTTGTTTTTTCCCCATGGGAGTTTGACATGCCTGGAAAGCATGTAGTAAACAATAACTGTGAAATCATAAAGCACTGGGTTCCTAGTGAAGCTGGAGTAAGGGTAGAATGAAGATAAGCAGGAGAAATTGCTGTTAACAACATAAACCAGAGGTTATTGGATTTTGATTATGACCATCTTTAATAATGATCAGTAAATGCAAATAAGGTCTTAAAAACCAATCAAGTGTATATAATTCATATAATTCACTTGGTTTTTCTTTCATAGATTAAGCTCAGTGGAATTATTAACTAGTGAAAATTAGTCCGCCCACAAAATCGTTTCCATCCAGTAGAATTACACTATGGAATCCAAAATATATTGATAGTATGGAGTGAAGACAGCACTTTTGCTGTCCTTTGAGACCATAGCTTCCCAAAGAGACTTCCTGTAATGTAAGAAGACAGACTTCTAGATCAAACTCACATGACTTTATGTCTTTGACCTCTCTTTAGGGACGTTGACTCTGCCACATGATGCCAATAATCAGCTCCTCTCCATGTGCCTTCAATGTTGGGGCTCGACTTCAGCTAAGGCTGTGCCTCCACCAATCCTTTCGATCTGTTCCTTAGGAGCATTCCACCTCTGCCACATGAGTCAAGTCTCAGGTCTCCCACATGCTTGATGCTTTTCCACCCGGTACAGTTCGGAAGACTCTTGAGCACATCCAGAGTCTACGCTGAGATGCAGCTTTGTTCCTCTCATGACCACAGCTACAGCTGACCTTGAAAAAACACTCCCCAAAAAGAGTATTTTGATACAGTGGCACTAGACTCTTCTTAATCACAGCTATGGTTTCAATTTCGGCTAACTACCCATTGTGCCAACAAAACAAAGGTTTTACCTTTACAGATTTTATTTATAAGGTTCTTCTCTTCACATTTTTTGTCTTTAACTCTTGAGATTATATTGTAATTACATCATTTCTCTCTGCCCTTTTCTTCCTCCAATCCTTTCTGTAAACCCTTTCTTACACTCTTTCACATCATATTCATGTACTTTCTTCATTAATTGCTATTACAGGTTTATATTTATATAATATGCACATCTGTATTATACATATATAAAACATACCATATACATATACAATATGTAATATGCATATGTATAATTACCATATGTACAAAAACACATATCACCTAAAATATAACTCGCTCCAACACTACTCTTACACATGTTTTCAAGGCTGGACATTTGGTTTTGAATCTACAGATCCTTATTAAATGCCTTATTACAAAATCAGCCATGATAATGGAGTACTACTCAGCTATCAAAAACAATGACTTCATGAAATTCATAGGCAAATGGATTGAACTAGAAAATATCATTCTGAGTGAGGTAGCCCAATCACAGAAAAACACACATGATAGGCACTTACTAATTAAGTGGATATTAGCCCACAAGCTGGAATTACCCAAGATACAATCCACAGACCACATGATACTCAAAAAGAAAAATGACCAAAGTGTGGATGCTTCCGTCTTTCTTAAAGGGAGAACAAAATATTCACAGAAGAGGATTTGGAGGCAATGTTTGGAGTAGAGATTGACAGGATTGGCCATTCAGAGCCTGTCACACATGGATATATAGCCCATCTATATGCAGCCACCAAAACTAGATAAGATTGTTGAAGCTCAGAAGTACATGCTGACAGGAGCCTGATATTGCTGTCTCCTGACAGGCACAGCCAGAGCATGTCAAATACAGAGGTGCATGCTAGCAGCAAACCACTGAATTGAGAACAGGACCCGCGTTGGAGGAGGTAGAGAAAGGATTGAAAGAGCTAAAGGGGCTTGCAATCTCATAAGAACAATGTCAACCAACCAGAGCTTCCAAGGACTAAACCACTACTCAAAGATTATATACATGGACTGACCCATAACTCTGATCTCATATAGCAAGGATGCCCTTGTAAGATCACCAATGGAAGGAGATGCCCTTGGTCCTGCAAGCCTGGACCCTGCAGTGTGGGGAATGTCCAGGATTGGGGAAGTAGGATGGGGGGAACACCTGAGCTAAATCCCCAATAGAAGAGGGGAGGGGATGTGATAGGGGCTTATGGCTGGGAAACCAGGAAAGGGAATAACATTTGAAATGTAAATAAAAATATCAAATAAAAGAAAAAAATAAAGTCTCCATTAAAAAATATATTGGATAAATTTTCAAACATTTTTCTATGACCTGCATTTCTTCCAACCCTCTTGTGCTCTAACAACACTTCGATAAGATCAGAACACTTATATCTCAAAGTCCCAAAATGTTTCCACAGTCCTTCCTGCTCAAAAAAATCCCCAAAACAAAACAAACACTTTTCCCTGAAGAAAACAACATCAAAAACAAGAGAAAACAAAACAAAACAAACAAACAAAGACAACCAAGCACACAAAAGAAAATAAAAACAAAAAAACATGGTCAGGTCAATCAATCTGCATACTACAAAAGGAGAAAGGTAAACCCCAATACAGGTACAAACTCTTGGTCTAGAACGGTATTTGCTGCAATCATGACAACAAAGCTTGCAAGGGTAACCAACCAAGATATAATCTGAATTACGGTCCGCTCCATATTGTGATGTGTTCTGTCTTCTATATCGTGTGAAACAATTTCTGGTGCTGATGTTTCCTCACTAGTCCCTCACATCTGTTAAGGTGAGGTAAACTGAAACTCACTCTTGCTGTACCCTGGCAGTGTTGATAGTGGTATAATTGTTTGGGATGCTACTATCAATGAAGGATCTTTCCTTTTTCTGGGAAAAGCAGATTCAGAGTCTGTCCTATCTGAATTGTGAAGGTGACACAATTTACAACTATTTGTCAGAAAACCCTTAACTGAGAAACAGCTTCGATCAAAGTGACTTTCAGGCATGTTCAGAAGACTGTCTTGAGTACCAATTGATATAAAAGGGTTCATCTTACTGTCAGCCATACCAACCCGAGGCAGGTGGTCAAGGATTCTCTAATGAAGCTAGGTAAATGAGAGACAGAGAGCAAGCCCAAGAAGTGAGTCAGAAAGCTGTCCCCTTATCTTTTCTGCCTTCAGGTTCCTCTTGAATTCCTGCCCTGACCTTCCTTAGTGCTAGATTATGATCCAAAGTATAAGCCAAGTACCCACCTTTATTTTCAAGTTGAGTTTGAAATTTTTGGCCTGTTTTATTACAGGAACAAAAAAAAAAAACTATGGAAATAATTCCTCTTTTTCCCTTAGCATAATAGCCTTTTCTCTATGGACCAGTGAACCAATGTGAGCGTTCCAAGGCTATGATTCATAAAGATTTCAACTAGGAATCCAAAAGTGAGGAGAAAATTTCTGGCTAACTTTGTAGATTTACCTTGTCTACATGTAAATGGTTTCAGGCCAACATCCACTTTTCAGTTGACCTTTTAAAGCCTATACTCAGAAAAGCACTGCAGTGGCCTTTTGGGTTATTAAGAATTCATACCAATTGAAAGCTAGCGCAATGAACAATGTTCAAAAATTTGGATATTTTCACTCTTTCCAAGCAAGGTTACCTTGTATACTATATCAAACTCCTTTGAAAACAATCTGGAAAAAGTATTTCTATTATGTAATTATCATAACTTTTAGTGCATATTGCTATATTGACTGTTATATTGATTGTATTGTATTTTTATTATGTCAAGAGTCTCCTTCCCATGGTAAACAAACTTTCCTTCATCCCTGGTTCTTCCCTTGGAAGCACTTTAGATGCTTTTGATTGTCCTTAGAGGTTTTTTTTCCCAGTGTGTGTATGCTGCCTGGGTGCATTTTATTTTCCAACTTCAATGTACATTGTAGACTTATTGCTCGATTTATTTCATTTATATCAGAAGTGGGGTGTGACCTCAGGGCATTTATTCTAAGGTACTGCTTATTGAGTTGTGGAGGTTACAAGTCAGTCTTCCCAGGAGTGTTTTACTGTGTAATGCCAGGTCAAAGTCCACAGAGAAACAAGTAGAAAGAAAAGATAACAAGAATGTTGAAATCATGGGAGAATAGACTGACTCTCAGGTCTTCTGTTGTCTCTAATATTAATGGACAGAGCATCCTATAGAGTTATGAACTTAACATTCTTTTCCTTTCTACTGGTAGTTAAATATTTGGGGAAAATAAATGAAGATCAAAAGCAAAAAATTGAAGGCTTGTCTTTTTTTTACAGTGTCAACTAATTATCTTTCAAAATACTACTTCTGTTTTCTATTTACCCTAAGTAGAAGAGCAAAGGGATGTTGACCCTTGCTATAGTTCAATCAGAGAAAGGAGAATCGCAGGTTACGGCTGCTCAGGGCTACAGAGTAAGTTCAAAGCCAGCATCGACAGCTTAGGGAAAGCCCAACATAAAATGTTTATAGAGCAAACTAATAAATAAATAAAGTTCTGGGGATGTAGTCCATAGGAAAGAGAGTCTATAGAATGAGGGAGGCCCACAGTTTAATCTAAGTAGTAGGCCTTACAGAAAATGCTGTTAAACGTAGTCAGGTGACACATTAAAAAACATGTTAGTATATTCTCATTAATGAAAGTATCTCAAACTATGTCAAGACTTTGTGGGTCAGAGTTCAGACAATCCCGCTGCAGAAATGCTCTGGATCTTGAAGACCATAACCATTTCACTTAAAAGTTAAGTGTTGCTAGTACACCTATACGCATATTTAATGGTAAACCATGGAAATAAAGGATGTCAAATATTCGATGACTGTATGCCAGCTCGTGACTTCTAGGCATCCCACACTAAGCACGCATGTGTTCAGGTCACCTTTCTCTTTCACAGCTAATCATATTAGAATAAACTTCTCTCACCATCAATAATGGCTCACGAGGAGAATATTCTCCAATCTCTTAAGGAGAAAATTTGCTTGGATCCTTGAATAATATATTGCAGAACCATTGTAGGCAGTGTCTCTCTCTAAACACTTAGGTTTTTATCTCCTGTAAAGACTAGAATTAAGTTTATATCTCAATTTCTTTGGATTAGATTCGCCTTGAAGCAGTGAAGTACATCATTGGAGCTACTCACATTAGTAACTTAACATCATATCATGCTATGGGTCTTTTCTTTCTTAAAATAATAGAGTTGTGTGTCTTTCCCCATATCTCCGTGGGTTTATTTTTGGTCATTTTTTGTACAAGAGCTCATGCACTTGTAGTGATGGCAGGAACTGAGGCAGAGACTATGAAGGAAGCTATTTATTGGCTTTCTTCCTGTCTGAGGGTAGCACAGCCCATGGTTTACTGGACCCTTTTTTAAATCAAACTTTAATCAATATAATGCCCTGCAGACTTGCTTATAGGCCAATGTGATGGAGACACCTGCTTAATTGAGGTTCCCTTTTCTTGGATGGTGAAATCTTGAGCAACATGAAAATTAATTAATTAATTAATTAATTAGTACATGTATAAAGAAATATATAACACATTTCTATTCAAATTATAGAACTCAAGTATCATGATATTTTTCTCAAATAATTATAATCATATCTGCATTTCTATTCTCAGTTTCTCCTTTGAATCCACTTACATCATAACTGGATAATTGATTACAGAAAAATCTAAGTGAGGATGCCTCAGTCCCACTTGAGAGGGAGAAGAAAGCAAAAAAGAGGGGAGGGACAAAGGGATCTGGGAGCAAAATGGGATGGGGTTGGGAAAGAGGGGAACATGATCTGGTACTGAATGGGGGAAAAGGACTAAAGCTCTGAGGTCCAGCAGGAAGAATGGAAACAGGCGACCTGGGGAAGAAGGAGGTAGCAGAAGGTATCAGAGACCTGGGAGGTGAGAGACTCTCAGGATTCAAATGGGGGGGGATGAAATGCCCTACAGTGGGTAGAGGGAATTTATTGAATCCACTTCCAGCAGAAAAAAAATCAGGGCATCAAGTGAGGGATGGGTTGCTATCCCACAGTCAAAGCTCTGACCCATAATTCTTCATTTCCGAAAGAACTGCAGGGATGGAAATGGAGAAAAACCTCAGGAAAAGAAAGCCCAGCGACAGGCCCAAAGTGGGATCCAGCTCAAAGGGAGGCCCCAAGACCTGACACCATTACTGAGGCTATAGGGCGTTCACAAAAAGGGACCTATTATGACCGCCCTCCGAAAGACCCAACAAGCAGCTAAAACAGTCAGATGCAGATATGTGCACCCAACCAACCAACAGAAGCTGCTGACCCCTGTGGCCGAATTAGGGAAAAGCTGGAGGAAGCTGAAGGGGGTGACCCTGCAGGAAACCACCAGTCTCATTTAACCTGAACCCCGAGATCTCTCAGATACTGGCTCACCAACCAGGCAGCATACAGCAGCTGAGATGGAGCTCCCAACACATATACAGCAGAGGACTCCTGGATCTGGATTCAGTCAGAAAAGAGGCCCCGTACCCCTCAAGAAAATGGAGGCACCAGGGAATTTAGGGGTCTGGTAGGGTGCTTGGGTGGGGACATCTTCGTGGAGACAGGTGGGATAGGGAGGAGGTATGCGATATGGAACAGTCGGAGGGCAGACCTCAAGGGAATAAAATTTGGAGTGTAAAAATAAATTAATTAAAAAAAAGAAAAAGAAAATGAATGGAAAGAAGGGGAAATGTGAATGTTGTGTTGTTGTTCAATAGGAACAGCTTACGTCAGAGAAAAGTGCCTTCTTAAGGAAGTCCCCGATTGAGGGACTCTGCTACTGTCATGTGTACTCGGATGAGCCCAGTGTGTATCTTCAGACTACAATATAGTTCCTTATCAATATATGCATGATGAAAAATACCTGATATTTTTCTTCTTCTACAGGAGTCCTTCAGGCAGGTCACCCACTACTTGTGCTGCCTCCATTTCTCTAGTGATCCCTGAAACTTTCCGACGCATTTCGCCTGTACTCAACATCAATGGGTGGTAGAAAACTGTCTTGGCCGTCACTACAGTTAAAGGTGTTGGGCGGGGATATGCTCTTGTGGTGTTGAGAAAAGCAGACATCGACCTCACCAAGAGAGCCAGAGAATTCACGGAAGAGGAGGCAGAATCCATGAGAGTACAAGATCTCAAACCGGCTCTTGAAGAGCCGGAGGATGTGAAGGTCAGAAAGTGCAACCAGGTTCTGGCCAGCAGTCTAGACAGCAAGCTGTGTGAGGACTTGGAGCAGCTGAGGAAAATTAGAGCACACGGGAACTGCACCGGTAGCGAGTGCCTTCGTATCTGAGGTCAGCACTCCAAGACCACTGGATTCCAGGTCGTG
Organism: Rattus rattus; assembly: GCF_011064425.1. Classification (NCBI taxonomy): domain Eukaryota; kingdom Metazoa; phylum Chordata; class Mammalia; order Rodentia; family Muridae; genus Rattus; species Rattus rattus. Next base: position 62,311,041 of record NC_046157.1, on the reverse strand, counting down.
CTGTGGGTGTATCCAAAACACGAGTGTCTGGGCCTCGCTGTTAATAAATAGTTCATTCATCTATGATAAAAAAAGAAAGAAAAATCTAACCATGTTACTATCGGCATGAAGAAGAGTAAAATATAAAAATTTTTCATGTTTCTGTCCAATGTTTAGAATTTTCAAGCCTTTGAACACTTGAGGTTATATTTCTGAATGCATCTACCCATCTATACTTGCTTTTCAAACCTCACTTTATACTTCAGAACTTATTACATGGAAGTTTTCCCGTTCCTTCTCCAGTAATGCTGTGTCATTTCTTGCATAATCATTTACTGTGTGACCTTCTCTTTTGAAATCCCTCGAGCTTTGTCTAATTAACTGTTCTTCAGTGTTTTAGGATAGGAACAGGTACCGCCACTACAACAAAGCCGCGTTCCTGTTCTTATATCGCACTTCATGGTAATTGTCTATATGTCTGTATTTCTTAAAGTAAAAGGCTGCTTTGGGTTTGACTTTGGGCTACTTAATAGTGTGTTCATTAATGTGAAAAGACATTAAATATGTGTCGGTGACATAAATACAACCAAAACATATTACTATTATTTTTCAAAAGAAATGACGTTTCAAGTGATCATTTCAATATAGAGATTTTTAAAAATGTTGTCATTGTTTTGAAGCTTACTAGACAATCTAGGAAGATGCGTTAATGGCAGTTCATTCTATTTTCATCTTTGCCAATCTCTTACAGTGTTCTTTTATTTATGAAATGGCAGTAAATTTGTTCGTTATCCTATTTCAAAGACAGAAACAGAAATATCACATCATATTGTATGTATGTCCGTGTTTTCATGTTCAAAAGGTATATAGTTTTATCATCTGTGCTTGAAATGAAAAGTATTCCACTTTTCTCAAATCATAGTAAATTCAAAGCATTTTCCCGCTTTTTTAATTGGACAATTTTTATTTAAATTTCAAATCTTATTCCCTTTCTCCGTTTCCCAGCCATAAGCCCCCTATCCCATCTCCCTCCCCTTCTTCTATGAGGGTGTTCCCCCTCCCCAACCACCCCCTTTCCCACCCCTTTTGACATTACCCTGCACTGGGGGGATGGTCCAGCCTTGGCAGAACCAAGGTCTTCTCCTCCCATTGGTGCCCAACAAGGCCATCCTCTGCTACATATGCAGCTGCAGCCATGGGTCTGTGCATGTGTAGCCTTTAGGTAGTGGTTTAGTCCCTGGGAGCTCTGGTTGGTTCTTATGGGGTTGCAAGCACCTTCAGCTCCATCAATTCTTTCTCTAATTTCTCCAACGTGAATATCATTCTCAGTTCAATGGTTAGCTGTGAGCACGTGCCTCTGTATTTGGCATGCGACAGCTATGCTTCTCAGGAGACAGCTATATCAGGCTCCTGTCAGCATGCATTTCTTGGCTTCATTAATATTATCTAGTTTTGGTAGCTGTATATAAATGGACTATTTACCCAAGTGGGGCAGGCTCTGAATGGTCAGTCCTTCAGTCTCTGCTCCAAACTTTGTCTCCATATCAGTCACATAAAATCACACACACACGCATGGTATGCACTCACTCATAAGGGAATATTGGCCCAAAAGCTCGAATTACCCAAGATAAAGTCCACAGACACACGAAGCTCAGGAAAAAGGATGACTAAAGTGTAGATGCTTCAGTCCTTAGTAAAACGGGGAACAAAAGTATTCATAGGAGCAGATATGGAGACAATTCAAAGCATTTTAATGCATTGAAAGATTGTCCTCATTTATTAGTGAACACCGTTTTCTTCATCTTGTCAAATGTTAAAAACAATTGTCTCTTGTACACATATATAAGGGAAGCATAGTATGTATTATTTAAAAGTCCCACATTTGATCCCTAATGTGATTAAAAGTTAAATATAAAGAACAAAAGTTACAGACATATCATGATAAAAAGAAATTTTTACTCTAAAAATAATGACAAAATTGTAGATAAATGTAAAATTGTTTATCTTCAGCATTTTACATTCTCTGGTAAAATAATATCTAGTATTGCAATTCAATGCAGTTTTACACAGACAGTACTTATTTTATCCCATTAATAACAACTCAAAGTATTTACTGTTATTGTGAAATTGTGTAGACATAGGAAGGGAGCTCTGAAAGTAACAGATTACTGAATATTCTGAGAGGCATTGCAAGTATGAGATGTAAGCAAGAATTACCCAGTATTTTAAAAAACGCAGCACATTGTCTATGTACCTCTAAGAATCATCCAGTTGGAGAAAAACCTTTCATTTTAGTTTCAGAGATGAAACATTTGCTTAATTAAACCTTATTTGCCTTTAAATTGTAGTTAGTCTCAGTGACATCTTCCATAATATTTTGAGTTTTTGTTAGAAGTTTTTGTTAGAAAATACGGTGAAAACTGGGAACCAATGATATGATCAGAGCTGACAGTTTTCTAATGCGGGTAATATTTTTATCCATTGTTCTGTTATATTTATATTATATTTTTGTCTTCAACTTAACCACCAGCCAAGCTTCTTCCTGTAGAAATTTTAATTCTTACTAGAAATATTGAAATTCTTCCAGATTGTATGTCCAAATATTTCTAAGAATGCAATTGGGTTTTTGTTTTGTTTTTTGTTTTCTTTTTTTTTTTTTTTTTAATTCTTACTAAGAAATTTACTGAAATAAATACATAAATTTGCTGTGATTTATAAAGATTAATTACTATTGCCTGCAAAAGGAAACAGAAAGAGATGTCCAATCTCTCCTTTGCTACCAAGTAGAAACAAAAAGAAAGAAAGAATCACAGAATAAATCTTTCAAGATAATAAATGCAATTGTTTTTTTTTTTTGCCATTGAAATTCAAAAAAACCTTTCTTTTCTAAAACTTGAAAACTCTGTTCAGGAAATGAATATTTAGTCCCAGTTGTATAATGTATGGGTTAATTGACAACTTTAAGATGACGTGTTATCTACTTGTCTTTGCTGTGATTTATAAATGTGCACATAATATTTGTATGTTAAGAATTTTACCTATAGGGCTAGAGTTTGGTGAAGTGGGATTTTTTTCATATTATGTAGCTTTTAATAAATAAATATCACATTGAATAGGACATGTATGGTTTTGTTATCTTCGGCCTTTCTTCCATGTATCCATGTAGCATCCCTTGTATCTGTAGGACATAGCTTCAAGACAACAGAAATACTAGTAATGAAATGAATGTGCCTGATTCTTGGATTCCCAGGGTCTAAAACTGAGAAATGAATTTTAGTTATGAAATATTAAACAAATTGGGTGGAGAAAAGAATTAGTGGTCAATAAGACTTCTGATCCAGAAGAGGACCTGGGTGTACCTTTTATCCTCAACCTCAAGGATCAAAGGTATCTGCTACTGCAGTCGCTAATGCTTTCTTCTTGCATCTACAAGCACCAGACATACGTGTTTTGTGCATACATGCATGCAGTCAAAAAACTCACACTCATGAAACAGACATAAAATAAAACTTCACAAATCAATAAAACTCAATCTCTGGTATTTTCTCATGGTAGTATTTATGTAGAAGTTTCATTTGCAACAATATCTGGATTATTGTAACACGGATCAACATCCCTGTTACAGCTACTAAAAGTTACTCTTTGACAGACTTTCGTAGGAGATTAAATATTTCTGTACTACATTATCCCATTTATCAAAAACTCAGGTGAAGGCAACAAACACTCCTCCATTGTTGGGGATTGAGTTCATTAATGCTCTGCATAAAAAGAAAGCGTTATCCATATTTCATCGTAGCCTTTATTTATAATAGCCAGAAGCTGGAAAGAACCCAGATGCCCTTCTGGCTTCAGCCAAACCTCTCATGACATGGCTCATTTGATTATAAAGCCTTCTGTTAGGTGATTCAAGTAAACCTTTGGTCCCTCTGTTCTGACTCCCTACTCCCAGAAACATGTACAGAATGTTTCAGTATGCCTAACCCTTTCTCTATTGTGTGTGAAAGCCCTTGTACTTCTGCATATGTGTATTTTAATGGATAAATAAATAAATGACTGCTTGATTAAATACAAGGTAACTTTTTGATCAGCAAATATTTGTGCAGATTTATTAATAGCGTATTTGCATCCTTTAGGAAATACGTTACGCGCTTCTCTCATATTTCTCTAGACACTCAGAATTAGAATGGAGGTCTTTTCAACAGCTTTACCTCAAAAGCTGTGGAGAGATTCCTGCGGGCTTCTTGGTAAAGTGTATGTGTTCAGATTGCTTAGATGAGGTATGAATGTCTGTGTACATGTCCATGCTAAGGGAAAGGGAGTGGTGTGCAGCTATATGCCATCAACATGTAAGTATTCTGGTTCAATTTCCTGGAGAGTGAGTTCTAACTGAATGAAAATGAAATCTTTTGTTGTTTATGATTATGAAATAATTGTTATCAGTACTTTTATTTTTCTCAGAAGTTCTGAATGTGATATGAAATTCCATTACACATAGAATTAAGAAAATAAAGGAAGAGCAATTCAGTAGGTTAACAGCGCAGAAGTCTTCACAATCTTGGTGGATTAACAGCTGTCAATCATAATGCTAAGAGGTCACTGCTTTAAATAATATTATACGCCCATAGCATTAAGCATCACAACATTGCTAACAAATTTCTAATATTGAATCAATTGCAATAGGCGACACAATTTGAGAGGAACCTAAAACTGAATGTATATATTAAAAATCAATGTAGTAATTTACAGTTTATTTCAATTTTGTTAAATGATTAAGAGTTGATACATATTTGACATAGTTGAGCCTGCCCTAAGAGAATTGTATTTCAAAGACACCGAGTAATAAATATAAATGGTCTCTCTCCACGGATGAAATAGTATAGTTTAATATAAAAATTAGTCATTCCTTCCCATAATTTAAAAATAGGCCACAGGTGTTGAACCATCCCATGAACTGTTTGTTTTACAGTCTCCACTCCTGACTTAGCAAATGTAAAGTTAGCAGTGAGTTTTACAAGCCTTGTTTGTCCCTGACTTTCACAAAGTCCTTTCTTCTAAACATAACATTTCATCCTGTCCTCCTTGTACCAGTCATGGGTCAAATGATTGTTCTTTGGTACTCTAAGTGCAGTCAAATGGCCTTACAAGTAAACATCTTTTACAAGTCAAGCCTCTGGGTAGTCCATAATTCTTCTACCTTGTTGAACTTATGTGACAGAGTGAGAAATACTGCTTTGAAGAACTGTAGCCAACAGCACTTTACATTCGCAGACTGACTTCCATTTCGCTCTCCAGAAGAACTCACATTATTTCAAGAGATAGCTCCTCCTTTTAAGATGCTTTCCTTCCTCTGTTTCAGAAGATAGGATGTGAGAAGTGTGTGTGTGTGTGTGTGTGTGTGTGTGTGTGTGTGTGTGTGTGTGTGTAAAATAATCAGTAATAGATGAGTAATGGAACTAGGAAGTCCTACATAATAAATAACAGTGATCCAAAAGAGACTTTTTACTTACCAATAATCAATATAAGCTTAAATAAAGTCAAGTAAAAACTGACTGGTTTTTCCCTTCAAGCAAGTGTTTGAATCCTAAAAGCAAAATGTAATATTTCTCCTTTTAATTTGGCCCTTGCAATAGTTACATTATTTCATTCTATGCCCAAATATCTGAAAATAACTTTTTATAAAGAGGAGAGGATTATTTTACCTCACTGTTGGAGAGCATGTGATAACACCATGGGTGGAATGCACAGAGTTTAGAATGTGAGGAAGCTCAAAACTCAGGCACCAAAGAAGCAGTAAATCAGGACTACTCCTCAGCTATACTCACCGATAGGGTGTGTGCATGTGCAAGCGTGCGAGGACATAGTGCATGCATTGGTGGGTACCAGTGGGCTCACCTGTGAGTATATGTACAAAGGACACAGTGCACTTTTGAGATCATGGCTCTCACTGCGCCCGCAACTCACCATTTCAAGTAGCCTGACTGACTGGTCATTTAGCCCTACAGGTCCATCTGCCTGCTTTCCCTGCAATGGGTTTCCTAATGCATGAAACCATGTCAGACTTTTTAATAGATCATGAACCCGTCCTCAATGTTTTTATTCTTTTTCGCATTGAGCACATTGACCCAGAGGCTTGCTGATAACCCTGAGATTTTACTCCCTCTTTTCTTTAAAGTAAAGGGAGTTTTAATTTGAGTCACAATTTGAAAGGGATTGGCCCCTCCTAGCACTGAAGGCACGGCTATGTGTGGTGCTGTGGTGGTGGGTGTGGGAGGCAACTGATGGCTCACATCTCATGCTGGCCTAAAAGGAAACTGAGGTCAGGAAGTGGGGAAGACCCATGTGTTATAAAAGATAGCCACTCTCCCTGTCACATAAATGCCAATTATTAATTTTCTTTACGCCTCCAAAAAATAGTACCATCAAATAGGGCCACATAGTAAAAAACAAGAGACATTTCATACTCAGACCAAGACAGATGGCAGGAATATTTGACCCAAAAGATAAAATAATGTCCTCTTAGAACATTTTTTCATTCAGCAGTATCTGTTTCATTTATTATTCTCTCTTTTATCCAGATCCTGGAGCCCAGGTAATGTGATGGTGACCTCATATTTTATTCTTGGAATCTACTTCTGTCCACCTGCTTTAATCCTCTGAAAATTCCCTCACAGACATTTCCGGACATGTGGTTTACTAATAGCATAGACGTTTTTCATCAAATCAACTTGACAATCAGAATTCACATGGGCATTTATGTTTTTTAAATAGGTTTTGACAAACTGTAAGTTTCCAAATGTACAGCTCCAAACAATAAAGGCTGCAACTACTTCTTTGCAGCACATCAGAGCTTAGTGATAAGACCCTACTACTGCATATATTAAGTACTTTCATTGCTGGACATGAACAAATCAAAATAGCACTGACCAGAAAGCTTCCTTGCGGATGGCTAGTCTTCACAGTGCTACATGATGCTATGGAGGCTGATGGAGAGAACAAAGTTATTATCAATCTAGCTCGACTGTGGCCTGCAATAGTGATCAATATGACAAGATATAGCCATAGGTAAAATAACATCATGAATACCAGGGGAGTCACCAATTGCTTTCTAATCGGACTTAATGCCTGTTCCATAGAAGAAATCTCATACCTGATACTATAAATCTACCCATCAACCCATGTTTGTGGAGCTCACAGGCTCCCAAAGGTGAAACAATAACTGTTGTTCTGCTAAATGAATACAGTATCAAATTGCCTTATGAAATCATCTCTGTACCTGAAGCTTAGTTCTACCCTCAGACCACATTACACAGGCTTCAGAGTGTAGTGGATGGCAGTTAACACAAGTGAGAACCACGATTCTCAGATTCGCAGAGAATAAGCAGGAATACTCGGTCACAAACAGAACATTTGTGTCACCCTTATCACCACCTCGGTGTGTGTGTGTGTGTGTTTGTGTGTGTGTGTGTGTGTGTGTGTGTGTGTGTGTGTGTGTGTGTGTGTGTGTGTGTGAAATGCTTGGAGTCTGCTTGCTGGAGCTTTATTGTAACCATTCTATGTATGAATATGTATATGTCTGCAGATATGTATACTCACTGCTCTCAAGAAGTTAAAGGAGTTCATAGTTTTTTCACTGGCCCCAGGGAGTGCGATCCCCAGTAAATTAAGCTTTGTCCCCACAAAGAAAAGTCTGCTGAGTAACTTCCATAATTGCTAGCTGCCTATGGCCGCAGCCCTGTACGTACCTGGATCCATCCCTGTCAGCAGCTCTAAGCACTGATTCCCAGTTTACCCACCACATGAATGGCAAAGCCAGTCATTGGCACCTTAGGTTGGAGGCTTTCTTCTAGTATTTTTGGTATATCTGTAAGGGATTCATTTGTTTCCTCTTTAAAGGCCTCTACCTATTTGATTGTGTTTGTGGATAGATACTGTTTGAATTTGCAGTTGTCTTAAAATACTCTGTTTTCTCCATCTATGGTGATTAATAGTTTTGTAGGGCATAGTAATCTAGGTTGCCACGTGTACATTATTTTAGAGGTTGCAAGATAGAAGGGTCCAGGCCTTTCTAGCTTTCAGCATCTGTTGAGAAGTCCAGGATAATTTTAATAGTTCTGCCTTTGTATGTTACCTGGCCTTTTCTCCTTGCTGCTTTTAATAATCCTTTATTCTGTAGATTTTGTGGCAAGAGGATTTTCTTTTCTAGTCTAGTCTAATTTGTATTCTACAAGCTTCTTGTATGTTTATAAGCATTCTCTTTCTTTAGGTCTGGAAAGTTTTCTTCTATGATTTGGTTGAAAATATCAAGAGCACCAGTGGAAGGGGAAGCCCTGGGTCCTGCTAAGACTAGTGAACTAGACTGTTGGGAGAGGGCAGCAATGGGGGGGAGGGTTGGGAGGGAACACCCATAAGGAAGGGAGGGGGAGGGGATGTTTGCCGGAAACCGGGAAAGGGAATAACATTGAAATGTATATAAGAAATACTCAAGTTTAATAAAAAAAAAAAAAAAAAAAAGAAAAATATCATCTGGGCCTTGGACCTGGGCCTCTTCATCTTTATTCCTAGGATAGGTGTTTTCATGGCCACATTTCCTGGTTGTTTTGAACCACGAGTTGTTTAGAGTTAACATTTTCTTTGATTGGTGTATCTATTTCTTCTTTTGTATCTTTTTTTCCAAGTGGAGAGGTTTAATGAGAGAAGAAGAGTAGAAGAGGTGAGGAGAAGAGGCCGGCCATGAGCACATGGAGGGAAGGGGTGGGAAGAATGGGGAGAGAAGGGACAAAGAGGAAGAGGGGAAAAGGGCAAGCAAGGAGCAAGAGCCTTTTGTACCCTTTATACCTGAGATTCTCTCTTCCACCTCCTGTATTCTGTTGGTGACTCTTGCATCCCCTGTTCCTGTTCCTGTCCCTAAGTTTTCCATCTCTACGTTTCCATCACTTTTCTTTATTGCTTCCATCATCATTTTCAGTTCTTGCACAGTTCGATTTATTTCCTTCACATGTTTAATGGTTCCTTTCTTATATGTGATTAAGGGATTTATTTGTCTACATGCCTCTACCTGCTTGCTTATATTTTCCTGTATTTCTTTAAGGAATCTATTCATTTCCTCTGTCATCTTTATTATATTTTGTGTGGGGGGGGTGCTTTGTTTGTGTTAGGATAACTAGGACATGGAGTAGTAGGGTAGCTGTGCTCTGAAGGTGTCATATTGCCATGATTTTGTTGATTATGTTCCCTGTGGGCCTTTAGCCATTCGGATGGTTTTAGTCCTTGTGAGTTCCTGTTGCAGTATGCATTAGGAGGGGCATTAAGCTCCACGGTCTTGGTGTAGTATTTTGGGGCTATGTGTCTCAGGATCTGCAGGCCTGTGGGGCTTAGAAGCTACAAGTCTGCTAAAGGTGAGCAGGGAGGTGGTCAGAGAATGGAGGTCCTGAGAGGACATTAGGCTGCTCAGGGTAGTTCAGTGAGCAGCGAGCAGGTGAAATGAGTTAGGAAGGGAGGTAACCAGTATGGTTCAGGATCTGCAAGTCTGATGAAGTTAGGTGGAAAGGTGGATTGACACTGGAGGTCTCAGGGAAAAGCAGACTGCTCTGGGCAGCCCGGGGTGCCTTAGAGGACTTTTTGAGCAGGGAAGATGGGTTAGGGAAGGGAAGCTTACCTGTAAGTCTCACTTATTCTAATAGTTATAGAATGTTAAGAGATATTTACAAATTTTTTATAAAAAATTTACATAACAAGACAGGAAAAAATATGGCAAATATCTAGAAGTTTGATGGTGTAGTGAGTGTGCCTTCATGTAGCAAAAATAAGAGAAAAGCGTTTCATAGATTAGGACTGAGGGCCCTGTTAAATAACTCTTAAAGGCAAGAAAACTTTTCATTTAAAATGTATGTTTTAAACATGCTCAGTATTAGGGGCTTGAGACCCCATATGAACAACAATGCCAACCAACCAGAGCTTCCAGGGACTAAGCCACTACCCAAAGTCTATACATGGACTGACCGTGGGCTCCAACCTCACAGGTAGCAGTGAATATCCTAGTAAGGGCACCAGTGGAAGGGGAAGCCCTTGGTCCTGCCAAGACTGAACCCCGAGTGAACGTGATTGTTGGGGGGAGGGCGGTAATGGGGGGAGGATGGGAAGGGGAACACCCATATAGAAGGGGAGGGTGAAGGGTTAGGGGGATGTTGGCCTGGAAACTGGAAAAGGGAATAACACTCGAAATGTAAATAAGAAATACCCAAGTTAATAAAGATGGAGAAAAAAAATGCTCAGTATTAAAATGGATAAAATACACCCAACAACATTAAGAATAATTTGGTGTACTATGCTTCTCTAGGTTTTTCTCTCTCTGTAAATTCATAGGTATATATTGTAATATGCTGTATAATTCTGATAAAATTTCATAAATCCATATGCGTGTAATGAAATCATGGTAAATTGTTCCTTCTCCATCAGAAATGATTCGAATTAATTTTTACTTTCTATGTTTGTTCAGCCACACTGAAAGCTCTTCTTAGTTCAAAGCAATGGCAAACTTACTAAATTATTAAAGTGCTGAAATCATTTTCTTACTAAATAATATTTTAACATAAAATGTATCTTTGGTGCTAATTTTAGATAATACTATAGAACACAGTTGTACACAGGAAAACAAGCAGTTGTGATAAGGCAGTGGCCGTGCATTTTTTTTGTGACATTTCATCATTTTTAAACAAAGGACACTGAAAATGATTGAAATACATTCACGGACCTTAATAATTTCTTTTGTATTGTTTCAGTTTTTTATAGTTTTTTTCTCCACATCCTTTCAAATGGAGGGAGGAAAAAGGAACAATTAACAGACTCGAGTTGTAATGCACAAAGGGAAATGCTCTGGTGAACTTCTGACTCTGTTTTCATCCACTTGTTTAAAGGATGAAAAACACCCATCACTCACGTCTTCAATGTACTCAGAGTGCTATTCTCTTATTATTCTGCCAAATCTTGGGAATTATTCACTTGTATTGACTAAGGTTGCTAGGATACATTTTTATCAAACAGCACTAACAATTTACTTAATTGGGAAAAATGTTATTTCAGGGTAGAAAATCAAAACAGTTCCACACTGATTTTTGTGAAATTACTGTTGTTAAGGGGTCAATGTTTTTAAATATGTAACTACTTGCTTGAATGGAATACAACACCATCAACTTCTTCAAAGTTTTACTTTCTTATGTTCAGTTAAGAATGGCCAAAACAAGCTCTGGCAATATTAAGTTGAAAATTCTCAAAATAAATCATTCATTGTTTTAAGATAATTTTTGTCACAGGATAGTTAGAATTGTCACGTTGTGTTATTGTACCTACATCATCTGATACTATGACTAACTTATAAGTTAAGCCTTATAGGTTTTACATACATATATACATATAAAACGTAGACCTGATCAATATTTAAAAATTAGATCTGAAAGTTTACTCCACTATCTGGTTTCTAGGGATTCTGGAGGCTTATAACAGATTTTAATGTAGCATTACTCTAACATAGTTATTTTTCTCATGTTTATTTTTCAGTTAAGAAATTAAAATTTATAGGAAAAATTATTTGCCAAAAATATTTTATTTTATTTCACAAAAAATTAAAGTGCTTCCCCTCTAAACTAAAATATATATATTTTTTGGAAACAGACATCTACATAACTAATAAAAACCTACTTGACTCTCCTTACTTATCATCATGCATTTCTTTTCAAGCTCTCCAACACCTATTAAAGTACTACTGAATGGCCTATTTTTCTTGAAAAACAAAGTACATCAAAGTGCTCTTTCAATAAAATACTGTGTGGAGATTTTTCCATATTGAGTAAGTTTGAAATAGTCAAGTGTGGAGTCAAATGTCAACTTACACTGTTTATACATGTCCAATCTCTAACATCTAGTCACAGAAGAATAACTGGCCTCAAAAAATAAGAAAATCATTTCAAGCCTTCCTGTCGAAGCCAGATGAGTGAGTTATTTGAAATATGATTTACACTTCAGCTATAAGGTGACCCGACTGTATACATTTCAGGTTCTAATTATGTCAGCCTCTGCCTTGTCAGTTAACAAGAGTTGAATTTTATGAGGCCTGGACAAATGCAGCCAAGACTGAGAATGTTCAGATGAGAGGAAGATTTACAATATACCTTGGAAAACTTTGGGAGTAAAATGAATGCAATATCTCTATGAAAAGAAGAGAATTGGAGAAGGTTTAAATTCAAACAAAGAAGAGAAGGAAGCTGCAAAGTGAAAATGGCTGACTTCGAGCCCGCAGTGCCTTGTAAAAGGTGTCATATAAACTAGGATTCGATGCAAGTTCTTAGGATGAGTAAACTCAATACTATAATTAATAAGCATGATATGTTTTCTGGAGTAATTTATTACTTCTAGTCATGGGATAGGCATGCAAGGCATTAGTATGCTCTGGTTGTCTTTTTGGAGTACACTACCAACTTACACACACACACACACACACACACACACACACACACACATATATAAACATATATTACTCATTTTCAAGATTCTCTCAGTAAAAAGACACAGAGTAAGTAGAGAGCAGAAGGAAAAAGTTACAAACACAAAACACATCTTCTTCATGTTCAGTTCAAAGTGTAGGCTGGCTCCTGAGTTACTTTTTTTCCCACTGAATGTGTCAGCAGTGAAGTAGAAAGAGCTTTAAGTCTTTTCTCCCTTCCTTTCTTTGTTATCTGCTCAGAGTATCTCCGCTAGCCTGTCAGAGAGCAGGCAGAGATCAAACATGGAGGACCTGAGTCATCCAATACCCAGGTGACAGCCATCAGTATACAAAACAGGAGAGAGCCCAGCACCACAATCAAGGGGTATGCCTAAAAGAGGCAGCTGCGGACAAGCTACTGAGTCATCTAAGACACAAAATATTCAGTTGACTAAACTACAGTCCTGTGAACAATAGCCAATGGCATTGGTTCACTTAATTTGGCTTTCCGGTTGGTGAAGCCTGACAGAGATATGAATTCCTGATCAAACAGTTGTTGAATTCATGCACTCAGGTAAGGAAGGATAAATGTAGAAGGAAAAGGCATCAAAATGAGGCTCAACACAGATTTCAAAAGGGAACCCTGTGAGCACAAAAGACTGCTCCTGAACTAAAAGAGGTGGGTAAAAATTGGAGAGGAAATTCTGTGACTGGAGCACAGCAGCTTTGAAAAGCTAGCAGAAGGGAACTGAGAAGTTCACATAAATTCATAGACAATGCCAATGGGACTTGAATCACTTGGTGACTTGTCAACTAAGCACTGTGCTCTTTCTCTTTGCTACCCATCAGTCATGAGCCAGGATGACTTCACTCATAATACTCTCCCACTTCTACGATAGATGAACTAATTCAAAATTAATGAAATATACACATTTACCAGTGCATTAGATAGATATTGATTTGTGAGGCATTAATTTATGGAGTTCCATTAAATAGTTCATAGAAAGCACACAAACCATGAAAGGGATACTTATCCACTTAACCTTAAGTTGAATATTAGTCAGAATCTATGAAGTTAAAGATTTTTTTATTATTTTATAGGAAATGAAGTAAAAATAATTCTATAAAAATTTTATTTGAATTATGAAAATAGAGTCGGGATCACTTGTGTGCCAAGTGTAGTGACACCCACACTACCTGTTCTCTCAGAATGTGGGAAATAGGGAGGGGGATCCCAAATGTAAGGCCATCTAAGATGCATAGGTGAACTTGTCTCCAAGCGAAGATATCCCATCAACACATAATTGCTGGTTTGGGAATGAAATGTAAAAGCATATGCTTACTTTTATCTCGGTTATACATTGTATTCTATGTGGATCCATTTCTACCTCTAATGTTTTTATTTTCATAATAATGCTACTCTTCACAACAAGTAGAACTTTAAAATGGAAACTTAAGGGTTGTTTAGAAAGTCAGTTGGATGGTGTTTTGTGGAGGCAAACACATGATGAAAGGTTGCCTTAAAATGAACACAGGTGTAAAAAGCTAAGGCAGACTCTTTGAAGGCATGTTCTGCTGAAACAAATGCAGGAGAGAGGATGTTCTGCTTGAAAGAACATATGTGTACTGCAGTTTCCTCTCTCTCCACTCCTTCCAGTCCCCCTATCTATCTCTTGTCCCAAGATCCAGTCCTCGTTTTATTTTTTTGTTTGTTTGTTTTTGGTTTTTTGTTTTTTTCCCCTTCAGAAATGAGCAGATCTCCTAAAGCTATAGGAACAACATAGCACAACAATTTAAAATAAGACTAGGCACATACTCTCATACTAAGGCTTGTCAAGGCAACTCACTGGGAGTGAAAAGATCCCAAGCTCAGGCAAAAGTGTCACACAATTCTTATTTCCGCCATTATAAATCCCACAAGAATATGAAACTATGGAAACATAAATTATATGTAGAGGACATAGCCAAGACTCATGAAGGTTCTGTTACTGGTACTTCAGTCTCTCAATCCCTGTGAACCCTGCTTAGTTCATTGTGTCAGCCAATTCCTTGTGGTATCCTTGACCTTTGTGTTCCTACAATCCTTCATCTCTTTCTTCCACTGGACTCACTGAGCTCCAATAGTGTTTTGCTGTGAGTCTCTGTAATCTACTCCCAACATTTGCTGGATGAAGGCTCTCTGATTGAGCTACGCTCTCATCAATAGCAATCATTTCGTTTTATTTACATTATTTTAAAACTAGTCACGATTGTTTCTATTCTATATCTCTGGTCTTTCCAGTGTTTCGTTCCTGTCCATACCATCAGTATCAATCAGGCCTGGGCTATTTCTCCATCTCAGTGATATCCATGCTTCAAACCCTGGGTTTGTGAACTGTAGCATGATTATCACTTACTAGCTTGTCTGTAGAGAAAGTATTAAGTATTTTAACATCACCCTCTATTGAAGAGAGCATGAATAATTTTATCAACAGCATAAAGAGTTAAGCATTCAGATTTAAGGTTTTAATTTAAGATATCTCCTAAAAGGCGCTCATGGCAAATTATTGAAACTGTAAGAATGTGTGTGTGTGTGTGTGTGTGTGTGTGTTTGACTGTTTAATTAACTGTTTCAAAAATACTTAATATTTATATACCAATAGAATATCTATTGCATGAAATTTAACATTAGACAAGCAAAAGAAAAAAAAAAGCTAGCCACAAAGGCACAGAGAAAATGATTCCTATGTGAAGTAACATAAGACTCATATACACGCCAGCATAAAATATAAACCAGTCACTTATTGCTGAAGCAGATAGGGATATTAACTCTGAGCACTGATTTAACTTTTTTCCTAAATAAAATGAAAATAAATTTTCACATGACTGTAGTAAGATATTTAAGAGAAATTAACTGGTCATATTTGATAAACTCTCTCTCAGTGTACATTTCCTTTCATTTCTATAGTCGCAGGCTTCATGGATTTCTGTGATGAACTTCCTCAGAGATTTTATTTGTAATCCCTGAAACACCATATTCAATGGTATATAGCCTTGCACTTTCCATCCCCTACCAACTTATAGATGATAAGCCTTGAAGAAAAGTCTTTTATATAGAAGGTAATGTTACAGAAGTCTATCATCCTTCATTCTTATTTATTTCACCTCTATTTTTAGGTCACTTTCTCTTACACTAAGGGTTTGGGAATCTATTTCAGTATTGATTCGTCCTTTCCATAATAATCTTCAGAGATTCGAGTGACTATTTTGTCTCTTATGGTGTTTTACAATGCTTCAGAATTTTGATATATATTTAATGAAACTTTAATCTGCTTCTGTGTGAACTACAGGTAGAACAGAGTTGAAACAAATGCCATGCTGGGCCCCTGGGTCAGGAAGGGATTCAAAGAGCGAACGAAAGGTTTTCATATCACAGAGCAGACAACACAGGAAGACAACACAGGAAGTAGGAAAACCTCTGTAATAAGGCCTGTGGCTAACATAGCTGAGAACACAGAAGTGGAATGAGATGTTTGGCAAGGTTACATTTAATTTACCAACTCAACCTCGATTTTAATTTTTTGTTCACCTGAATGGGTACTGAATAAATGATAATGATATTAACCAAAAACGTTCCTTGTGTTATTAGCTACAATAACTTTACTGTGATTATATTGTTTGAAATGTTTTAAACAGAAATTCAGATGGAGATGCTTCTGTAATTTAATTTGGTGTGCAAGTAATTACATGGTTGGAGTAAATTCTTACCTCACATCCAGCAGCCTCAATTGTTGGCCAGGCACAGTAACTGTGCCCCACCCAACCCGAGGCTCTCAGTTCATGAGACTAAACCCGCATGAAGCAAATGCCCAGCACTACATGTCCAGACAAGACGAAATGAAGCTGCAGAGAAGACCGCACTGTTTTCAATCTGAAAAGAAAATCAAAAGAATTTTGTGCCGTTCGCAGAGCTGAATTGTACCTGATTAACAAACCATTCTTTACTCCAAATAAAAAGTTTGATTTCATTCCAAACCAAAGTTTTCTGAAGTGTGGTAGTGTGTGTGTGTGTGTGTGTGTGTGTGTGTGTGTGTGTGTGTGTGTGTGTGTGTCTATGTGTGTATGTGTGTGCATCCCAACTTGCCAAGCACAAGATTAATGGCTGCAGCCATGTAAGGATCATGTTAGCTCACATTTTGAATTATTTTTGGAATAAGGTAACTTTTTCTTCGTTTTTTTTCTTCCTATAATGCATTATTTAATTTTTTGTACTTTTCTCATGACATTTTACCTTTTCTTCATCTTTGTCTGGAGCCTCTCTTGATGCCCCGTGAATTCCAGCTGGCCATGCGTCTGACCTACAGAACAGCCATCACCTTCTCTCCCTGCTCGCCTTCATTTTCCTCCTCCAGACAGCTGAGGTTCACAGCTTGCTTTTCCTGGGATTTTCTTTTCAGAGGTAAAAAAAAAAAAATCGTCCTTGTTCTCCGATTTGAGCCCATTCTTAATTCATATTTTAATGAGAGAGTTTCTGAATTTCCTGTTTCAGCATGTCATATGAAAATGTCAGAACTACATTCTTCTAGCTCTCTTTTCAAAACGTCCCCTCCCGTATTTTACACTTTTATCTTCCCGTCATTTTACACTTTCCGCCTGGGCAGAACATCAGCTTGTCTGCTCTTCACCAGACCCCACAGTCTGAAGGTCTCCTAGGATATCAGCTGCACGCAGGGCAATAGGTAAGGTGCTCTCCCAATCACCAAAGCGGCTGGGAACCCTGAGGAGCCCAGAGGACTCTGAACCCATCCCCTTGTCCCAAACGAGGGGTAGATAACTCTCCAGTACATAAAGTTCGACTAATTCCAAACCTCACCTCATTTGTTTCTTTTCTGTTGAGGATCATTAAACTTCCTTTCTTGTTATCCAACCTTATAAAAAGCGTTATTTCTCATATTTTATATGATTTTGTATTTTATGTGAAAAGATAAATCTACTTCCAGTAACATCAATTTGACATTAAAAGATATATTACTTGCAGTTTTTAATATTGTGTTATTGACATATTCTTTGCAGGTTGATGCAGAAATGAGTCAATGCCTTTTATTCCAGGAAAGTAAATAAACATAGAAAGCTTTTGAACATAAAATACATGGCTTCAATTATGTTTTGAAACAAACCACTTTTATTTTAAAACTGTTGGATTCTTTGGTTAAATGACCCAGATTTTAATACATCTGCAATAATAACTACTACTACTAATGTGATTATAAGCTTCTTCTGTGCTAATCTTCAGTTTCCTACTGGGTGATGGTACTCTGGCTTACTGTGAAGTGATTCTAGTTTAGCATTTGACATTACTAGCTAATAACTCTCCAACATTGTTGTGTTTTGTTCCCTGAAAAAAAAAAACATGGCAACATTTCTATTTTTGCTATACATTTCTCACCTTAAAAAGCAGTGAAGGAACACCCATTCAGAGCCTGCTCCACATATGTCCCATACATATACAGCCACCCAATTAGACAAGATGGATGAAGAAAGTGCAGGCTGACAGGAGCTGATGTAGATCTCTCCTGAGAGACACAGCCAGAATACAGCAAATACATAGCCGAATGCCAGCAGCAAACCACTGAACTGAGAACTGGACCCCCGTTTAAGGAATCAGAGAAAAGACTGGAAGAGCTTGAAGGGGCTCGAGATCCCATATGAACAACAATGCCAAACAACCAGAGCTTCCAGGGACTAAGCCACTACCCAAAGACTATACATGGACTGACCCTGGGCTCCAACCTCATAGGTAGCAATGAATAGTCTAGTAAGAGCACCAGTGGAAGGGGAAGCCCTTGGTCCTGCCAAGACTGAACCCCCAGTGAACGTGATTGTTGAGGGGAGGGTGGTAATGGGGGGAGGATGGGCAGGGGAACACCCATATAGAAGGGGAGGGGGAAGGGTTAGAGGAAAAGAAAAAAAAGAAAAAAAAAGGAAAAAAAAAGCAGTGAAGAGGTTGTTTCTTGGTAAACATAAAATCATTATATTCATATTCATAAGATATCACCTACAGCTTTCTCTCTGAAGTTCATACTTCTCTCAGCAAACAGTTCCTTAAAATGAATATATGTAGTTTTTCATGCTATGGGTTAAACATGTAGGTCACTGCCAAAAAGATAAGAAATGGCACCATACCTCCTGAGAGTAATAGCCTTAACTTCCTCTGATTTCATTAGAGGAAGAACTTAGATTGAAGAACTTCTAGTGTACATCTCAATTCTGTATGGTAAGCCATGAGAAAAGAGTATCCTTTTTTACACTGAAAGTGGCCCAATATGACTCTAAAATCTTGGGCCTAACTTTGTTTAAATATGTGCAGGAAGAGTGAAAATAGCCATAAATACATAAGGAAGAGAAAAAAATTTAAACATGAAAATGTGATTCGACCAGAGTCAGTCAGGTATGCTCTGGAACATAATAACATCTCCTTTTAGTACATTTTTCAGTCTGTAAACTGTGGGGTCTACTGGTTACTATAGAAAAATGCAAGTTTCTGATTTCTACTTATGTTGAGTCAGTAGACATTTGTTTACAGAGGAGCTCAACAGGCACCTAATACACATTGTTCAACGATGATATACCCCTGTGAGAAAGGACCTATTTCTATCACCTCAAAAATGTCACAGGTGGAAGGCTGCTTCTATTGTCACTCACAGAAATAAATTATGGTTCTGTATTCACAACAGAGAATGCGTTTGTTCATTGTTTTGGAGATATAGTTTTAAAAAAAAAAGTAGTTGTATTTTCCTAAATTACAGACAAGAGAACAAATGTGTTTACATTCTGTCTGTGCTCACATATACAGTCTGCCAAAATTCCTGTCTGTATGATGTTGGAAGAGTTTACCACACACTTCAGAGGAGCCAGGGGGTTGTAACAGAGAGATGGAGAATGCCGCTTGTATCTTGCAAGCTACCGAAAAGGTAACATGGATACCAGAGCAGCCCCTCTTCCCCTGCATCTCTTTCATGATCAGATCCATTCTGTCAAATTCCAGCACCTACCCTGTCTGTTCCTAATTTTGATTCGGGCACAGAAGCAGCAAACCTTATACTAAATTCTCCCACAGAATTTTCCAACATATGACAACACCATGCTACCCCGTTTCTATTACATATGTGTCATAAGGTGACCTCTGTTTCAGTATTGCTGGCTGTAGTCACCTTGTGAATTGTTGAGAACAATGAGGTTCTAAGATGTTGTTTACTTGCATGGATTTTGTTAGAGGCTGATACCCTGGATCAGAAAAGAATAATATTGTTTATCACAGGACATCAGCAAAATGAAATCTAACATGTTTTTGGTTCCCTTTGGTTGATAAATCCCATGCAAAGGGTAAAGTGAAGCGATGAGAGGGAAGACACTCTGGGTTTGTGCACTAGCTCACAATTTTATAACGCAAATATCTTTAATGCATGTCATAGAGTATTTTGTTTTGATCCAATAATACATTCCACTGTCTTTTGTTCCCAATTTCTAACTTGTATTATAAGAATATTTTTGAGAATAATCTTGAACAAAATAATCAAGAAACATAAAAACATGACAGAAAACTGCCCTCCTGACAATGCTTTCTGAACCCCTGTCCCAGTGAGTGCATCAAGGAAAGATTCACAAAAATTGGAGAGACCTTTAGGCAGTGTTTAGAGTTGATGTCGCCACTTCAAACAAGAGTCCTGATATATCTACAACAGAACCCTGCTCCTTCCCTTTGGGGATCATTACCTAAGAGAGAGTACGAAGAAGCAGAGGAATGGAAAGTTTTCTGTGAGATTGTGACCTTAAACGTCAGAGAAGCCATAGCCCTGAAG
Organism: Rattus rattus; assembly: GCF_011064425.1. Lineage (NCBI taxonomy): Eukaryota > Metazoa > Chordata > Mammalia > Rodentia > Muridae > Rattus > Rattus rattus. The sequence goes on along the minus strand of NC_046157.1, from coordinate 62,290,749 downwards.
TCTCACCAACATTCCTGCCTAGACCTGACCTGAAGAGGCATGATACAAGTAGACTTACTAATGGTCAAAAGTAGGGGATGGACTGTTACAAAAGAGACATAAAAGCCTTAATTTGAAAAGAAAGAGACATAGTCTAAAGTTTACTGTATTTTTATCTGTAAATTTTATGAAATTGGATGAGAAGCAAATATAGGAAAGTTGGCCTGATACACACACACATACACACACACACACACACATACACACACACACACAAACAGGCATATATATATATATATATATATATATATATATATATATATAATATGTATGGTATATGTATATGAATATATATATATGTGTGTGTGTACTGTATATGATATATATGTGTGTGTATGTATGTATGTCTGTGAGAAATATATATAATCTCATGTTTTGCTGTATTTGCATATATACACATATGTATATGTATTCCAAAGCTTTTTACACTTCATATATATATGTATATATATATTTATACACATATATACATATCTTATATATAATCATTTCAACTTGATATTCTTTCTGTTTGCTTTTTATTTGAAATGAATACTGATAAATAGTATAATTAAAATGCTTTAAGGAAGTCAATTCATGCAAACAAAAACTATCACAAAATAATCATTAAAGGAACAATGAAAACTAATAAAATAAAATATTAATTGGCTTCTCTTTGATCATGAGATCATGAACTTGTAGAGTCTCTTTCAAAACTACAAGAGACACAGGCTCTAAAGGAAATTCTACCACCTTTGATGACCAAGATGTGAAGAACAGAAGTCTTTTAACTTATGGCAACTTCACTGCCTGCTTTATTGTAAAATCTCAAAGGCTGAAAGTGAGAGGCAGAAGTGTACTTGAACTTTGTAGCTGATAAACACTTTATAGAGAAAAAATTTTTGTGTTCTTCCTGTGAAGTCTGACACCTTAACATGGTCATGACAAACTCTCTCATTCATTCCCAGCATCCGGAATAACTGTCAGCAACTTTGCCTCAGTGCCAAAGATATGTCAAAAAATAGAAGATTTATCATTTTTTCTCTTCCCACTACATAATTATCTTGCCTGGTTTTGTATTTCCCATCATCCTCAATCCTAACAGAATATGAAAGATAGAAGTGCCAGAAATAGCGAGCTGAGCAATTTTTCTCCTTCAATAGATACAGAGGAATAAAGATAAGTATACCTGCAGATTTTATGTGCATCTGAATATGGATGTATATCCTGGGACCTGGATATTTAAAACTATGCAAAGCATTTCATATGTTTCTGAATCTCCAGAGAGTAATGTCAAAACAATAAATCTTTAGAAAAAATTAAGTTAAAGATTAATGTAAGTTAAAGTTGAAACTCTTTAGAAAATTACCCAGGATGTTCATCTATGCCTCTAGTTGGTTACAAAGATAATAATGTTACCTGGTAGGAAGGAAAAACCTGTGCATCAGTAAGCAAATATTCAGCTAATATCAGTCTGGATTCTTGTCCTGGTAGATAACCTTCTAGATGTTGGTTATTAGTAATAGCAAACCTGAATTCTGTTCTAAGGAGTCAATATTTTCATGAATTCAAATGATGGTGATATGTGGCATTAAAGAGGAAGTAGGTATATATATATATATTATATTATATGTATGTATATGATATATATACATTATTTTCTGATAACTAACAAAAATTCTAATTTAGTAACTATAGCATTAAATGTAATGAGTAAAAATTATTTTTCACATATTTTAAAAATTAAATAAAGTTTAGAATAATTTGCTCTCTTTCCATTTGAGAACAATTGGGTGATTGTAGTAGTTGCTGTAATTGTACATTGTAAGATTCACTTAATTAATATTAACATCAGATCAATATGAAGAGAAATAAGAGAGCAACCCCCTGGTAGAAATTTCACTTCATATTATTAAAAACATTAACATGCAATAAGATAATTACAAATTTCATCAAAGAGTCCCTTTTTTTTTTTTTTTTTACTTTTTTATTTTAGTATAACTGTTAGGGTTTATACTCTTGTGAAGTGACACCATGAACACAGCCACTCTTATGAAGGCAACATTTAATTGGTGCTGGTTTACAGATTCAGAAGTTCAGTCCACCGTCATCAAGGTAGGAGTATGGCACATCCAGGCAGGCATGAGACTGGAGGAGCTGAGGGTTTTACATATTCATCTGAAGGCCATTAGGAGAATACTGGCTTCCATGCCCACAGTGACCTGTTTCCTCAAACAAGGCCACACCTCCAAATAGTGCCACTCCCTGGGACAAACGTATTCAAACTACCACATTCCACTCCCTGACCCCCATTAGCTTCTTCAAACACATGACTCTATGGGGGCCAACCTAACCATAGCATAATAAAAAATACATTTACTCCAACTTCCAAATTCTCCATAGCCTATAGCAGTCTCAACAGTGTTAAAAGTCCAAAGTTCAAAGTCTTGTCTGAGAGTCATATAATCACTTAACTGTAATCCCCAAAGCAAGACAGTAAACTAGCTGGGCAAACCTGAAACACTTTATTTCCTTGTCTGATGTCAAAGTAGTCTTCAGATCTCCAATTCCTTTTTCATCTTTGTTGACTACAACAAATTTCGTTCTCCTTGGCTGGTTCTACTCACCGTGAGCAGCTTCCCTAGGCAGGTATCCCATGGCTCTGGCATCTTTAACATCTTGGGGTCTCCAAGTGAACTTCAACATTACAGATTCTTGTTCCAAAGTCTGAGATCCACACATGATCTTCTGCAATCTTCCAAAATGGCTTGTGTCATGTTTTGAGTTCTGCCCTCTGTGGCACTCTAGGCTCTTGTTGACTCCACTCTACTGCTGCTGCTGCTCTTGGTGATCATACCACCATATTGGCAACTTTAATACTCTGTGTCCTTCTGCTGAAACTTTGCTTCACCAATAGCCTCTCATAAGTTCTCTTCATGATGCCAAAGCTTCCACTTCTTTGTATGACCCCTTCAGTCCTGGACCATCAACTGCAACTGAGGCTGCAACTTCACCAACGTCCTTTCCTGGTCTCTCACAGTGACAAGCCTAAACTTTTCTCCATGATCCCTTTATACCTACAAATCCAATATCACCTGTGTGACTTTTTCACATTACCAAGTATAGCTGCAGTGTGGGTACAACCTTGAGTATCTTGAAACAAAGCATCCTTGTGTTATTAGAAAACATTTCCCAGAAGATTTCACTTAGTGTTACTGGTCTCTTCTTTTTTAAAATTAATTGTATTGATTTTATTGGGTATTTTATATATTTACATTTCAAATGTTATCCCAGTTGCCCCCTCTCCCATCCTTCCTCCACCCCACTCCCTGATTCTATGAAGATGTTTCCACTCCCACCCATACCCAACTCAACACCTGGCATTTACCCACATTGGGGAAATAAGCCTCCAGTGATCAAGGGCTTCTCCTCCTTTGATGCCAGATAATGCCATCCTCTGCTGCACATGCAACTGGAACCATGGGTCCCTCCATGTGTACTCTTTGGTTGATGGTTTAGTCCCCAGGACTTCTGCTGTTTGCTGGAACTAGAACATGACCACCTTGTTCTATTACATTATCACCAGCTTTCTGGCTTCAATGCATCTATTCTCTGCCTAAGCTTGGTTATCATGTTACTTGCACTGTAAACTGACTTTGAACTCAGAGATCTGCATGCCTATCTACTAATGCTGGGATAAAAGGGGTGAACTACCATGCCTGGGCTTTATTGTTTCTCTACTTGGAACTTGCTCTATACCAGGCTGGCCTTGAAATCAGAGATGTGCTTTCTTCTTATTTCTCAGGATCAATGGTTTATGCCACGATACTTGGACCTAAGCCAAGTTGGGTAGTATCTTGCCCCAAAGTCAACCATTACCTTTATCCGTTTATCTTCTGGAACACTGGATTCTGCTTCAGTTCACTTCCTGGTGCACCTCTAATACTTGAACTACGTATTTTGTACTTTTCCTTTCTCAGTTTGCTCCTTTTATTTAAAACATTCTTTATCAGAGTGAACTGTAGTAACCACACAGAAGAATTTATACCAGGTTGTTTTGAGACTTCATTTATAAGAGAGATTAATCATTAATTAATTAATATTATATTATTATTATCAATTGATTTACAAAAGAGATTAAAAGTAGCCTAAGGCAGACTTTTGGGACAATATCAATAGGCCTCTACATTCTTCACCAAAACACCACTAAATCAACCTTTATGTCACATATTGAAATTCTTCTCCATTGAAACCTCTTGGGCTAGGTCTGCACTGTTGAACTCTTACCAAAACGGTGTTCTATATTCCTACTAGCATATTCCATTAAGCCACATTTAAAGGATTCCACTTCTTTCCAAATCCAAATTCCCCAAATCCACATTCTTCTGAACAAAAGCATGGTGAGGCCTATCACAATACCCCACTCCTGGTACCTAACTCTGTCTTAGTTAAAGTTTCTAGCTATTAGGAGACATCATGACCACAGCAACTCTTATGAGGAGAACATTTACTTGTGTCTGGCTTACAGATTCAGAGATTCAATCCATTATCACCAAGGTGGGAGTATGGCAGCATAAAGGCAGGCATGCTGCTGGAAGAGCTTAGAGTTTAACATCTTCATCTGAAGGCCACTAGGAAAAGGCTTGCTTCCACGCAGCTAGGACAAGGGTCTTAACTATCAATGACTACAGTGACCCACTTCTTCCAACAGGACCAAACTTCTAAACAGTGTCACTTTCTGGGCCAAACATATTCAAACTACTACAATAACTTATGTACTATAATGTTCATTCTCTCAAATATATGTGTATATTCCTACTCAAAGCCTTGGAAAATCATCCCCAAATACTAATGTTAACTCATTTGTTACTGCACAAAGAGATCCGTATTTATTTCTGTCATCTCTTGTCACCCTCTATGGCAGTGGTTCTCAACAGTTCTAATGCTGCAAATCTTTGTTACAATTCTTCATGCTGTGATGAACTCCAATCATAAAATTATTTCATTCCTATTTCATAACTCTAATTTAACTATAATGTATATATCTTGTATGTGGGATATTTGATATGCAATCCCTATGAAAAAGGGTTGTTTTGCCTGTAAAGGGATCATGACCCACAGATTGAGAGCCATTGCTCTATGGAGTAGATAGATGTCTTTCAATTATCTATTTTCATTTGTTTGCCTTTTTTATATATTTTATACAATTAATGTTATGTATATTATATCATTGCTGCCACAAAATTTCTAACTACACAATTTAAGGAATGAAGAATTATCCTGCTTAGTGCTCCTAAAGACAGCTGTTCATCATTGCAAGAAGAGTATGGACTAGGCTTATCTCATTCCACCCACATGACCAAGAGTCAGGGATCACAGAGAGCTGTCAGTACTGACACTCACTTTGTTTCACTTCTGCGTACCATCTGAGAGCCCAGTTCAGATTGTTATGGCGCACATTTAAGGCATTACACCATCGACATAATCTAGAAAATCCTCCACAGACTTGTGCAGAGATTTGTTTCCATCATAATTTTAAATCCTAACAAATTAATAGTCAAGATCCACATATCAAAGTCATGTACTCTGTGGAGTTTCAATCTTGTTTTAATTCTAAGTAAAATATTTTAAAAAATAATAATTAACTCAAAATAATGGTCTTGGTTTGGGTTTTATGCTGTGAATAGAAACCATGACCAAGGCATATCTTATAAAGGACATTTCATTGGGGGCTGGCTTACAGGTTTAGAAATTCAGTCCATTATCATCAAGATAGGAGTATGGCAGCACCCAGTCAGGCATGAAGCAAGAGAAGCTGAGAGTTCTATATTGTTATCTGAAGGCTGCTACTTGGAGACTGACTCCCACATAGCTAGGATGCGGGTTTTAAGCTCACTCCCACAGTGACACACTACTCCAATGAGGCCACATCTTCTAATCTTGCTACTTCCTGGATTGAGCATGTACAAACCATCACATTACACTCCCTGGCCCCCAGAGGCTTGTTCAAACACATGAGTCTATGGGGTCCTTATGTAGTCATAGCATAGTTTTAAAAGTGCATTTAGGCCAATTTCCAAAGTCTAATATCTATAGAAGACTCAACAATGTCAAAAGTCCAAAGTTCAAAGTCTCTTCTGAGATTCATTCAATCACTTAATTGTAATCCCAGAATCAAGATAGAAAATAAGCTGGGCAAACTCCAAACTCTGCACCTCCATGTCTGTTATCAAAGCAGTCTTCAGATCTCCTACCCCTTTTTCATCTTCGTTGATGGCAACAAACTTTCTCCTGGGCTGTTTCTGCTCCCTGTTAGTAGCTTTCCTCAGGAGATAGCCCACAGCTCTGGCATCTCAAACATCTAGGGTTATCCAAGGCAACTTCAGTGCTACAGCTTCTTGTTTCAATGTCTAAGATCCACGTATGATCTTCCCATCTCCTCTATTCATGACACTTTCGTGCCTTCATAACCAGTGTCACCTGGGTGATTCTTACACATTACCAAGTACAGCTGCAACATGCGGTACAACCTTGGCTATCTCGGGAGCACAGCTTCTTTGTGCTCTCAGTAAATACTTCCAAGAAGATTTCACCTCAGTGATGCTGATCTCTTCTTAATTACCACCAATTTCTTAGCTCCAACTAGCCAGCATCAATTGTCCCAGTAGCTTCCTTCTCCTCTTGAATATAAAGCCAGAGCCTCATGGCCGAAGCTGCTGAGTTCTGCTGCTTGCAGGGTCTGGAACATGGCCTGGAACATGGTGCCTTGTTCTATTACATTACCACTAGCTTCCTTTTTCCAACTCCTTCACTGCCTAAATTGGCTGTCCTGGAACTTGCTCTGTAAACTGACTTTTGAACTCAGATCTGGATGCCTGTCTCCAAAGCACTGGGATTAAATGTGTGGTCCACCAAGCCTGGATTTAAGTTTTTCTTCACCTAGACCTTGTTCTGTTCTAGGCTGGCCTTGACTCAGAGTTCTGCTTATCTTTGCCTCCTGGGATTAAAGGCTTGTACCACTGTGCCTGGAATTATTTTTAGCTGGGTGCAATCTTGCCGCAAGGTCATTACTCCCATAATCTGTGATCTCCTAGACCACAGGATTTGGCTCCATTTCACTCCCTGTTGTCCCTTAATACTCAAACCATATATTTTAATATTTTTCATTTCTAAGCTTGCAACACTTGTTCAAAATGCTTTTCATAAGACTTAACCAGAGAATGAAATCTATGACAGGTGTTTCTGAGACTTCCTTGTCGATGCAATTGGTCTGATTCTCTTTACCTTACTGTCAGGCAGACTCTTTAGACAAGGGCAGAAAGTAGCCACATTTTTCACCAAAATACCACAAAAACAGTCTTAAGGCCACATGTTGAAATTCTGCCCTGAAACCTCTTGGGCCAGGTCCACACAACTCAAATCATTCTCAGTAACAAAGTCTTCCATATTCCTACTAGGACAGCCCATTAAGCCCCCTTTAAAGCATTCTACCTTTTTCTTAATCCTAAATCCCAAAATCCCCATTCTTCCTCCAAAAAAGCATGGTCAGGCCTATTTCAGCAATACCCTAGTCCCTGGTACCAACTTCTGTCTTAGTTTAGGTTTTACTGCTGTGAAGAGACACCACGATGACCAAGGAAAGTCTTATAAAGAACATTTAATTGGGGCTGGCTTACAGGTTCAGAGGTTCAGTCCATTATCATCAAGGTAGGAGTATGACAGCACCCAGTCAGGCATGGAGCAAGAGAAGCTGAGAGTTCTAAATCGTCATCTGAAGGCTGCTAGTTGGAGACTGAGTCCCACATGCCTAGGGTGAGGGTTTTAAGTTCACTCCCACAGTGACACACCTACTCCAACAAAGCTGCATTTTCTAATTCTGCCACTCCCTGGGCCCAGCATGTGCAGTGGTTCTATTACCCAGTGATGGCGCCAGACACTTCTAGTTCCTAAAGGCAAGGAGGTGAAGCAGAAATAAATGGAAGTTCCACATGCCATTGAGAAACAAAGAGAGACTTTGTCTCAAAGCTAAATTAGTAAATAACTATTATGTTAATATAATTGTCATGAAAATTTGTGCATAATATGTAAAATATGTAAGACTATATGTAAAATTATAAATGTATGTTACATAATAAAATGTATATAATTATTTGTGTGATTTGGATAGGGTTAGAGTTAGTTTCTCAAAAAAAAAAAAAAAAAAAAAAAGAATTCTTTTTTTTTCTTAAAAGTTTTTTTCAAGGTGTATTTATATACAAGTGTTAAAAAAAAAAAAAAAAAAAACCTGAATTCTTTATGGACACCATGATTGTGCTTTATCTTTTGTGTCAAAATAAAGTCAGAGAGTATTTTAGAATGTGCCTGTGTCTGCAGCATTCAGGATAGTTTCTTGAAATCTCTCATTGTTACAATTAATTCTATTTTTAAGCCCACTTTCTTTGTGCAGCATACATGAATACACTATGTACTACAGCATAGAAATCAAAACATGAGCATAATATTAATATTTCAGGTCAGTGTGTTTCAGTTAAAATTTTCTTAACTCAAGTTCACAGTAGCTGGAGAAGCATAAGATTAACACATTTGATTTGAAGTTTACAAACTGAGGATAGACATAGCCAATCATAGCAAAATTTTTAAAAAAAGTTTTTTAATAAGAATAACTAGCATGCTGATTGAATTATCAAGTGAATAAAAATAATCAAGGCTTATTCTTTAACCCACAAACATTAGATGTTATGCAGCCAACAACTCAGGCTTAGCATTGAAGTTTGGGTTTTTCTTTGATTTCCTTTTATTTTTTTATTTCAGTTTTTAGTTTGCTTTTCAAAATATTCACATAGAAATATCCAATCGTAAAGGAATTTTTCCAATTTATCAAATTTTTCTGAATGTAGATTTGTTATCCAAACTGATATATACCTATAATGGTATTATAGGTAGAACAAATTTTAATTTTGGCTGTACTTGTTAATTTTTCCAATTTTGGAATTAATAGTCAAAAAAGACTAGAAATCACCTTATATAAAAGTGCTGTTGAGCATGGAAAAATTATAGATATGCTCATAAGTAGAACATTTGAATTGATAATAATTAATATATTTCTGTACATAACTGATATATGGTTTATTTTTACCTGTAAGATTATAATATTACTACATTAATATTACTAAACCCTCCCATATTTCCCTCATTATTCTTTGTCAAATAAGTGACCTCTTTTTTTCATTGTTTCTATGTGCCTATATGTATATGTATACACACATAAATATTCTTAAATATATTTAAATATATTTATATTTACACATGCATATAATATACATTCTTGAGTAATATTATTAAATATAACTATTTACTCTGTATGTTACCTGTATGTAGCTTTTGGGCTAGCCAATCATTAACAATATACATTTAAAAATTAAAATGTGAGGTGAATAATGGAGGCCAACAGAAATATCTATCAGATTTGTAAGTGTCTATTTAGAAAATAGAAAAAGGTCAATTGCCTGATAATTTACTTAGCACAGCAAAGCAGAGCTTGACTGAGTGAAGGAAGCCAGAGAGAATGAGCAAGCTGTTCTTTCGAGAGTGAAAGACTCAGAGATGGGAGGAAGAATGCACAAGGGGATGCTGAAAGGAAGTGGAGCAAGGTCAGGCGGAAAGCACTAAAGAAGCAATTGCCTGTGTGAGTACAGGAAAGTTGGAGTCTCAGCTTTTCCGGCTTTGCCAAGCTAGCACATATTTCCTACACTAGAAAAAGGTTTTGGTAACAATCTGCCAATAACCAGTAGCAAGGGGCCGGAACACAGGACATTGAGACAGCATAAAAACTCAGCATTTATTCAGTGACTTTTCCCTGTTAGAAGGACTACAAACAGAATTCATTTGTACCACTTCTCCTTATTCAGACTCCACAATTACTCTCAACCTACCTACCTTTCCACGAATACCAGTAGGTCTTTGAAAATAATGGTGATGGAAATAAATAGTTTATTATATTATGCCTGGGAGTTGCATTGGCTATGGTTTTAAAATAAGGTTTATGGTAACTCTGCTATTGAAAAATAGGCTGGTTCCATGTATATGGCAAAAGTATTTCAAGATATTAAGTTTAAAAGGTGCCAAAACCACAAACATATCTGTGTTTTCGATGAACCAGAGTTTCATGCATATTAGTTTTCTGAAACATTACAATAAAGTGTTATATTTTGGCTAGTTAACAAAAAAAAGAGAGAAAGATTGGAGTTAAGATGTTTTAGAAAATTCGAATGTAGGCTTTAATATTATACAAGAGTTAGTCTTCATAGTAGTACCTTGTAAACCACAGTGAATATATGAAACTATGTGCAGCCATGAATCCTATACATATATTATGTTATCTCCTTCATATCATCTATGATAAGTCATGGGGTACATTATACTTCTTGAGAAAATATATTCTATCATACATTGATTTTTAAAAATTACATTAGTGCTTATACAGCTGAATAAAAGATTTGGAGAAATGATGGTTACAAAAACATTTGATTATATACCTAAAAATATATGTGTATATATCCAAGGCTTTATTACCTATCAAACCATCAAAAATATCAGTAAAATTAATTAAGTCAATAATTAAGGCTTGTCCCACAAGGGGGGGATGATGGAAGCGAGCTTTTAATTTTACAAATGTACAAAGAGTGTCAGAATATTACATCTGAAACAATTTGTCACCAGGAGGTAACTTTCCACTCAGAATTACTGTCACAGGTAGGTAAGACGCATCTTCCAGGTTATCTCTTCTCTTGATGTGACATTGCAAGTATGAAGTCTCCTGCATAATCTCAGAGACGTGTAGTGTGGCCAGCCTCATCGTAGGCAGTTGTCCTCTTCCCACACCTGGCATTCTCAGAGACCTTTCATCCCTTCCCTCCAAGAGTTTATATTTATGGCCCTCAGTGCTGTATTAATGGCACACTCTAAGGTCAAGGCTTTGCTTATCAGTTTTGAACTACAGCAATCATTTTCATGATACAGAGGTATCTTGAGGTAGAGCTCATCAGGGTGGGTGAGAAGTTATGGAAGGAATTTGGGGGGGGTTGCTTTGTTTTGTTCTGTGTGTCTTTTCTCCTGTCATTTGCTTTAACTACACATTTTGCTTTGAAAGGAAACTGCCACTGGAAAATTTTTCCCATTATATCTGTTCATAAATAGTGGAATATTTCCTCAATAATTACTCATTTTCTTTCAATAATTTCAAAAAGTTTATGTCATTTAAGGTATTTAATGTCAATGGTTCAGTTTTCTTTAATTTGGCACATATTAAATTTTATAACATTACTTTAAATCTAAATTATTCATTTTTTCATAGTCTAGTTTCTCTCAGTGTCATAATTATTCACTAGCATTTTCAGTATTATATCATTTTTGGATGCGATGGATTTTACCATACAAATGTTTTCACTTCATTATGATTTTTTCAGTATTTGGAAATTTTAATGTTTATACTATAGAAAGCATGCAAATATAAACTAAAATAGAACATTCAGAAAATTAATCAGGACCCAAATAAGTCTACCTTGAAAAAGGTCTACACTCTTAGAATAGCAGTTTTGAAATGATGGATCTTCTTCATATTGACCAGTGTATTTTTACTTTCAAAAATATTTGATTATCTCCAATTAAAAAGTGAGAAATCCACAACAAAATTAAAACTTGAAAAGCAATTTAAATCATGTCCTTTTTCTGACTCAAGTGTCTATTACACACATGCAATCCTCTCTAATCACTTAATAGTTACCTTTCTTTTTCTTTCAAAAATGTGTACTATTCAAAGATGTGCATGCATTTTATGATGGAGAATATATTTTTCTTTTTGAGAGTGTATGACTTAATGTAATATATTACACGTCTATCTACATAATTGCAAATTTTGTGCTTCCTTTTTTCTGTAGAGCTGAAATAATAATTTGAATAATTTAAAAGTAGAAATATTCTAAGTAATATCCAATACAGGAATGGAATGTTTTCATGGTCGTTCATCATTTTGATGTCCTCTTAATATGATTCGTTCCCATTTGCCTAACACTGTAAGTTCCATAGTTAGAAGTTCTAAGAATCATAGATTCTAGATTTAAGAATGTGTTGTCCAAATAGAAGCTCTGTTTAAAGTTTTATCTTCTACATTATATCATTTACTCAATATTTTCCAATAATTAAATCATGAATTAATCCAATATCTCTGTAAAAATATTCTTGAATTTTCACTACTCTATTTACTAATGAATATTGAAGTATGACTTTGCAGCAAATCTTTGTCAAAGGTTGGCATATCTTTAAATTCTAAAATCTATGTTAGATTTAGTCAACAGTTTTAAGTAATAGAATTTTATAGGAGGTAAAAGATTCCAGTACTACGTTTGGGCATCTCGAACATAATCTCTCTACAATGTCTCAGGACACCGAGCGATGGCTAGTTTGACAAGCTACAACTTGCCTTTTCGAAAATTTCTAGAACACATGGTGACAGACTGTCATAGCTGCAGCCTGCATGTCATCTTGTATAATGTATTTTTTCAACACAATAAGTTTTACTAGGTATTTGACATGCTTCTGTTACTGATACATTAATTTAGTACTATTTTATGCTACCACGGTTTCAAGAAATCACAATAATTATTAATTGTGGATAAACATAACTGGGCTAAAAGATCTGGATATAACAAATAAAATATTATTTCCTGGTATTTTTGTAGGATCTTTCTGGTATTATAGAATTTGAGGTAGTATTGAGTAAAGTAAACCCAACTTTACAAATATCATTATTATCCAATGCTTTGTGAGCTTGGGTAGAACACAGAATGAAAAGTCTCTTTTCTCCCTCCTTCCCTCCTTCCCTCCCTCCTTTCTTCCCTCTCCCCTCTCCCCTCCCCTCTCTCTCTTATTCCCTGTCTCCTAAGACAGTGTAAATTGTCGCACTGAACATCTACACTGAAACTCTTTTGCTTTGCTCTGTCTAATGTTTGCTGTATTTCTCTGGAGAATCCTAATTTAGAATACTAAAGTCATAAAATGATGTGATTTGTAACTATTTGTTTTCATTTGAGCATGAAAACTTAAGTTTATGTTTGTTATCTTATTTTTTAATTAAAAATTATTTGAGGTAACTTTCCATATTTCATTTGGGAAGGACAGGAGGACATCTAAGGCAACAATAAGGTAAACTTATTGTTAGCTAGGAGAGAGAACTACATGAGTGATTATGAACGATTCACGGCAAAATGCTTTATGCCTCAAACAGCTTCCAGGGAGCAGATTTTCCCTTTTGCTTGCTAATGATATTTTCCTCTCATTAAACACTGGTATCTCTACATTTTGGTTTCTACTGCCCAGAGCCAAATGAATAATCCTAATTGTCCTACTCTTTCCATTTAACTCATGAGTATTTTTGCCAAAGTTCTAGCAATACCAACAACTCATTTTATGGAGTTATAGCTAAAGGCAGTGTTATAATAAACAAGCAGTAATTTCTATAAGTGTTTCAAGATGCTCATTTAAGAAGCAAGTGTGTGTAATCTAGTCTCTTCTGGAATATTGAAGTGTGTGTGCGTGCATGTGCATATGTGTTTGTCGGTGTGTGTGTGTGTGTGTGTGTGTGTGTAAGAGAAGCAAGAGGGGAAGGAAGAAGAGAAGGGAGGGGGAGGGAGGGAGGGAGGGAGAGAGAGAGAGAGAGAGAGAGAGAGAGAGAGAGAGAGAGAGAGAGCATTCACCATTGTAAGGTTTTGCTTTTTGAGATAGCTTACAGCTAAAGAGGCTTTTCTCAAGTGCCAAATAGGTAGCAAACTTTTATTTGCAATGTGAAAGAATTATAAATCACTAAGAAACTAAAATATGAAAAGAGAGATGATGTTTCTAGTATCAAGACTGGAAGAGTCACGTTTAGGATTTGAACGCACAAGCTATGGTCAGAAAGCTGATGATGTCAATATTTAAAAACACTTCATCTCCAATGAAACCAGTGAGAAAAGTCAAACTCTTTGTAGCAAAATATCTGAGACAGCCAACAGTGTTTTGGTAACATGCAAATTGCTTATTAATGTTGATAAAGATTTGCCGTGAATACAGACTTGAGAAGGAGAATTGGCAAACTTTTAGAGAGGAAGCAATAACATACCTGGGACTAGTGCAATACAGAAGGCAAAAATTCCACATGGGGGAGGCTATAGGTTCTATGGCAAGAGTAGAATGCAGGGGCATGGGGTAGTAGCTTTGCAAGATGGTGTTAGATGTTTCACATGTATTGCAATATTCAGTTTTTTTGTTGTTTTTCATTTTTAATTAAAGTTATTACAATCATAAATACACTGTATTTTCTAACTTCCTTTCCTCCCTTTCCTCCTTCTCCCATTGTCCTCCAAATTCACCCACCTTCTGTTGTGTCTTGGACTACTGGCCTCTTCTTCTAAAGTGTGTGTGTGTGTGTGTGTGTGTGTGTGTGTGTGTGTGTGTGTGTGTGTGTCTGTGTTATTGCATGAACGAGCACATGTCTGTGTGTGCGTGTGTGTGTGCTTAGGGAGATATAAATTAATGAAATCCTGAGAGAATATGCATTTTTGACATGGGCAAAGAGTTTTGCCAAGAACCCAGTTCTTCAAACTCATGGGAAGTGGCCAAGCCCCCTTTTGGGTGGACCTGACGCTCAGAGTGGAAGCAAAGTCACCCTCAGATCTATGTGTGGGTGATAATATGAACAGAAAATGTCCACCATAGCTTTCACCAGCCCCTATAACAGCTCAAAAACAGGGTCTGCTCCTATCCAAATTAGATAATCTTGCTTCCTTATTCTTCTGTATATAATAACTCTGACCCCTTGCTTATCTTGTTTATCTATATTTAATAAACCCATGTTGTTATTCATGTATATATAATAACACTATCCCCCTATTTAGCTATTTATAGTGAACAAGCTGAGCTTCCAAAGTGCCGAGTGTTCTATATAAACTGATAATATGACTGCTCCAAAGTATGGTCCAGGTTAAGGTTTTTATTGTAGATATGAGGGATAAAACAGCCAGAGGCATTTGGAAGAGTTTATAGCCAGAATGAAAGAAGTAGACTGAACATGGCCACTAGACTATGCCCAGCCAGAGAGAAACAGAAGCAGAATAGAGTGAAGAAGGGCAATGAGCAAAGAGAGGGCCAAGAGAACATAAAGGAAGCAGGGTCATACAGAGGAATGTGTAATGTATAGCTCATAACCTGGGAGAAGTAGAATGAGGTTGGAGAAGAGCCAGGATGCCAACATGGACTCTGTAACTGGTACTGGTACTTGTGATACTGAGATAGCCTGGAGGCCAGCAAGTACTTTGGAATGCTAAAAGGTACCACAGATAGCCATTCATCACTTCTGCATTGTTAAGGAAGATTATTCCTTTGATAGAAGGGAACCTTCTCTTCCTTCATAATTTCCAGGGAATGTTGGGTTTTGTCTAAATGACAGAATTTAATGAAAAGGAGTTTACTTTGGATTAGACATTTTCTTCATTACAGAGTCTAGTCCACCTGATGCCAGCTATACTTTGTGTCTGTCTTTGTATTTAACCTGAATACATCTGGAATCACCTAAAACTGAGAAGCTTGGCGCTTGCATGAATAACTTTCTGCTACTTTTACAGTACATGACTTCCACCTAAGGTTCAAGGAGATTTTTTGATGCATAAAGACTCATTCTAAATATGGGCCAGATTTTCTTGTGGCAAGAGAAAATGAAAATAAATATAGTAATGGCCTCATTCTCTCTGCCAAGTTTATCTATCCTGTTACTGTCAACGTCAGAATTCCTTGTCTGAGGACCCAAAGCTCCCCAGTTGCCCACCAGGAATTCATTAGCAGATTACAATGGTCAACTACTATATTTTTGACTTTAGTGTTGTGAGGCAGCCATTATTGGACTATGGGCAGTATACCCCACAAGCCATGCTAATAAAATCCTCTTTTAATCCCCTCTATAAAATTACACATATTATATATCAACTGTCTAATTGAAGATTAGACCCAATCAGTTGGAGGGAATTCATGCCTAGTGCTATAAAACTAGGTAATTATTCATGGCTACATATATCACAATTCCTAGAAGAGAACATATTACTGTCCTTTTCTTAAGTATAGCTTCATGTTTATTCATATCTATGTTTAATGTAAACAAATTTATAGCTTTTATTCCTCATTGAAGTATCTTCTTCCAGCAACCCTAGGATATCAGAGAATTCCACAAGATATCCTACTCTTTTTGCAGTCTCAGGCTACTATAGAGCTCCTGATTAGGACGTAAAGATGTGATCACAGCTGAGGAATCAATGCTATTTCTACATCACATGACTTCTACCTAAGATTCAGGGAACATCATGGAAGACAGAAAAAGAGACTATGAAAACCAAAGGAAAAGGGTATTTTCTATAAGAAAGTGCCCTTTGGTCATGAACTATGATTTAGAATCAGGCTCTGGGCAGTAATTTCACATTTTCAACAATTGCCAATACATTCTTCCTATACAGACAAGATTGCTCAATCTTGTCTCAGATAAACATAAATTTATGTTAAGTAAGAAGTTATATCATACACTTAATATTTTCTTAAAAGAACATTCTTGTAAAGAATAAAAAAATTAATAGCGTGAGTTTTATAGATTATACTTTCATGCTGCTGAACATACCAGTCCCTGTTAAAAACTGGAACTATTTTTATTTTTGATATATTTAATAAAAATTATAACTGCAACTTTCTTCTCTTTCCTGACAGGACGCCTTCCCATGTGCCTCTTTTTTGAGTCTCCTCCAAACTCCCCACTCTCGGATTTCTTAGTTTCTTTGATTATTAATCTCACCCACATATTAAAATTGTATACACTCACAAACAAAACAAAACAAAACAAATAACTCCTGGGTCCACTTCTGTAGCCTGTGTGTGCATTATTTCAGAGTTGAAAACTTTGTATTGTATAATCAAACAGAGAACTCATCCCTGGGAGAATCTGTCTTTCTCTCTCAGCAATCATTAATAACTGTTAGCATTGGTGCAGGAATAGGACCTTGTTGATGCCCCTCTTTTGTGTTATCATGTCTATGGATAATGTCATTGTTTCAATCTTCTTTATGCAACCCTTTCTACGAGAAGTGTAGAACACTGTCTGCTATTCTGGTTCTTACACTCATTCTGCCCCATCTTTAAAATGTTTGCTGAGTCTTAGAACCGGGAACTAAATTACAAATATATCCATTGGGCTCCCTTAAATTGATTGACACATGTAAAGTGTCTGCTTACTGTTTTCTTTAATGGTCTTCATTTACTCTCGAAAGAAGCTTTGTGATGAAGGGACATTTAACATATGAGTATAAAGATACAATGTAAGCATGCAGTTAATAAATTGTGCTGATCATAACAAGTGGCTGCGTTAGTTTCCCTTGTTAATCCATAGCATCACTGGGCCTTGGTAGTTGGCTAGGCTTCTGGTATCAGGCATGATTTCTCTCCTGTTGAGTGAGCTTTAAATCCAATTAGACTAGACAGCTGTTAGTCACTATGGCTTGTCACCCTAACCAGGACCCTTAGAGGCAGGGATAAGAAGGCACAGAGTCAATGACACAGACTCCCCGGGAGTCAGGTAAGTGCAGGAACTAGGCAGAATTTTATACCTGCCTCCCGGCATCTCATTAGCTTTCAGGTGGCCAGATGTAGAGCTGTCTCTTTCTCCTTGGCTCGCTCCATCCCCTGACCCAGTGTCAGTGTTCTCTAACCATACTGGCCAATTCTAGTTTGACTCTGGGAGGGAATATCAGCAGCACATGGACCAGCATTGCACTGAACCTGCTTAGCTAACTGCTAAGGTTACTGTGGTGGTTTTTAATAAAATAGTGCCCCACAGTGTCACAAGGCACTATTTGAAAGAATGATGACATGTGGCCTTGGTAGACTAGATAAGGCCTCGATCAAGGAAGTGCATCACTGTGGTTGGACTTTAGGATATCAGAAGTCCAAGCCAGGCCTTGAGATTTCTTCTTGATCCTTGGCAATCCAGATGTAGAACTCTCAGCTAACTATCCAGCACCATGTCTGCTTATATGCTACAATACTTTCTGCCGTGATGATAACAGACTAAATTTCTGAAACTGTAAGTTAGCCCCACTTAAATGTTTTCTTGATAAGAGTTGCTAAATCATAGAATTTCTTTGCATTAATAGAAGACTAAGACAGTATCAACATATAGGTGCCAATATTGCTGATTTTCCAGCCTTGGTGATCATTATTAAGTAACCTTCAAACTCTGAAAGGTATCCAGATGCAGTAAGTAGCATTAGACTGTGTTGTTTGGAGAGTTACTTGGGTCACCCTGAACAACAGCTTGAAAGGGGTCTTCTCATGATTAATACTGGTTTTTTTGTGTGAACTGTATCTAAGATGTATACATACATATTCACACACACACACACACACACACACACACACACACACACACATATATATATATATATATATATATATATATATATATATATATATATATGGTGATTCCTTATGACTTTACCAATCTTAATGTTCTTTGTTCCGCCTTAATCCTTTTTCTTCCATACTAAACTCCCTTGCTCGCCTCAGGAGACCAAACTACAATTTCAAGTAATATTGTACGGCGCTGATAGAATTATCTCAGCTTAGAAAGCACTTTTTGGAGGAGGGGTCTTTTGTAGTAAAGGCTGATTTTGAAGACACTGTGTAACCAAGGATTACATTGAACATCTGATCCTCTTACTTTGACCTCTTAAATACTAGGATTAAAGGGGTGATCCTTCATGTTTTATTTATGGAATGGTGGAGATCAAAAACAGCACCTCATGCATTCTGGGCAAGCACTCTACAAATTGAGCTTTATTGTTTATTCCCGAGCCTCAAAGATTTGTTTTGGGTTTGTTAAATTATTAGACTCAACTTTGAAGCATATTCTATATTTTGTTGTTTTCTTTAAACTACTTAACAAATATATACATTATTGAAGTATTTGACCTCTACCTTAAAATATCTCTGATAGGCATTGAGTCTTGATCTTTACAAAAAATCAGATATTTCTCACTTACTCTTTTGGTTCTAGGCACTGACTGAAAATTATAAGTGAATCACTTGAATATGTTTTGGGTATCCTTGAAGTATGTAAATTTTTACAGCCCCTCTAAAACTTCTAAATCAGAAAGCCCTTTATAATATGATATAGTCAAGCAAATCTCTATATGATGGGATACCACTTGCCCATTATTAAAATAACTTTTAACTCTTCACCTGGGTTACTAATATAACTTTTCCACATATTTTCAACTTTTCTAAGATACCCCCATTCTATCTTTTGCTTCTAGCTTGGACCTTAGTCTCTCAGGTTAACATCTTAGTATGTGCCATTGGTAAATGTTGGTGTCTGCTTCTTTAAAGTGCAATTCCAGATAGACTGTATTTTTGTTGTAACTTGGGACTTTGAGACTTCGACAGATTTTGTTTGTTTGTTTGTTTGTTCCTTTTGTTTTTGTTTTTTGTATTTTTTGTTTTTTGTTTGTTTTTTGAGCAAACAAAAGGATGGCCTGTCTCATGGAGATTCACCTAAAGTACTCAAACTCATTTCATAAAACAAAAGCCTCTCTACAGCTCCTGAAAACTCAAATCCACATAGTTAAGTTACCACTCTGCCTTGAAGGATGTTTCTATCATTTCAAATTTCAGATGTCAGTTTTTTAGGCCAACCACATTAATATTGCACAAAATATTCATACAAAGAATAATGGAAAGTACTGAATATTGAAAACATTGACTGAAGTATTCAAAACTTCAGAGTGTAGTAGAAATAAAAGAGTTTGATTATGACAGGCACATAATGAAATGAAGAAATAGCAGATACAAGGCAGAAAAACACATGAGCAAACATGCTCAAATAAAGTCTGTGCTAATCATATTTTCCCTGAGGAGGATGCTTAACAATATGTGAAACTACTTAGCAACAGAGGAGAAACATGACGAGAAATATTATGAACATTGAAAATATATGAATCAGAGGATCATTTTCAATTAATTTTACTTTCTATAGTTGTGTCCTCTGGCTCCTGTTGATAATGTATCCAACAGAACTTGAAAGGATTGATTATAAGATAGGAAGAAGGTAGCAGGATTTCTAAATGTTCACATGAAATTGCTTTAAGAATGATAAAATACAGTTATAAGACTCCTTCATTAGGATATTGTTTTCAGTCAAGGTAGTTTTTGAAATACTGATTATCAATATGAAGTTACTTAAACTTCATTAGGTTGACCTAATAAAAACCTGTCTGAAATTCAGTTGGTAATTTATGTCTGGAGAATGTTTAAACAAAATATTTCACTACCTATTTTTTATTTTTAAGACATTTACTCTCTGTATAATCATACACTTTTTATAATCATGTTACTTTGTAACAGAAAATTAAATTTACTTTAAAACATATACTGTTTGAGAGAAGCATAATCATTGTTATAGTTTGATATCATTAAAGTTTAAACATGATTATTAAAGAGGATTCTAATAGAAATATTTTTAAATCTTAAATCTTTTAGATTTATTCTTTAATTTGAAGACGAGAGTTTTGCTACCTTGTCTAGGGTAGCATTGATCTCACTCAATAGCTTAGGTAATTCTCAAACATGCAATGCCACCTATCTCAGCAAAGAGTATATTTAAACAATCCATAACGTAAGATTTTTTTTTAAATAATAAAAAATTCTTTTTTTTTTTTTGAAAAATATTGACTGTAACAAGCCATGAGACTTAATAAAATTCTTTTAATTCAGACATAATACCTGAGGAAAGGATAAACTTTTCACATATCAAATCTTAAATTATTAAAAATACTTTTATTTAGATAAAACCTGAGGAAATAAGGAATATTTGCATGAGAATATGAAACTGTGATAGAAAATATTAGAAACATATTTTCTAATGTCACCTGAAAGACTACATAATAGATTACAGATATATCAGATCTAATCTGAAAAAAAGTATGTATAAAAATGAAAAGGGTCAGGAAAAAGACTTCATTTAATCCCAAGGACTAATTCTAGTTATGCGCCCACAGAATAATGGCTTCCTTCCCTTGTCTCCCTAAAGTGACAGAGGTCACAGGCATAATCACACCAAGTAGGGGAAAAAACATTTTGAGAAATCCCTGATTCATCTGAAATGAGATGTCAAGTCTGATATTATTCAAATCAGAAAGAGATAGATACTGTCCTAAGCAATAGTGTCACATGTGGTCTTGTACAAAGTTCAACACAATATAAACGCCTCTGCTCCAGACCTTGCTATTTTACTAGGCTTTTGTTCACTTCCTGAAACTAAGAAATGAATTCTGTGGTCCTTGGCAGTCTGAAAGAGGAAGGTTTTTTCTTTCTACTTTTAACTAAAATAAAAACACCAGCATGTTCAGAAGTGACATCAATGCGGTGATTGTACATCCATTTAGGGTAAATAAAAATGAGAAATTTCGCATTGTGCTTCCAACTAATAAGTATGGGGAGTTCATAAAGATTTCATTAAGGCAGCTCTCTTCCAAAAAGCACAGAAGATATGAAAACGCATAATTGTCCATAGACCTCACCCTGCAAGTATGCTAGACATATTTTAAATATAAACAGCTAAATCGAATTCAATTTCAACATGTCCCTTAGCAATAATTGAATACATTTATAATGATTGGTAAGTGAGACTATCAAAATAAATAACTCGGTTTTACTTAATCTTTCTAAATAATGCACTATGATTTGAAATGCTAGGATAATTCTACTTATTAAAACATCAGCATTAATGTTTCTGTTTGATTATGCTTTAAAACATTTACTTGTATCCTTACTATTTTCTTACCATAAACTGAAATAGTACCTTCCTGTCAGTGTTCACATGTTCTACATGAGCCTGTCTTGCATTTATTGTAAAATGAACCCATTAAAGACAGAGGATTTACGATGGAACCTATAATTTGGGAATTTGGAGAATGAATCAAAGCAGACAAATATCAAAAGTGAGAGGATGCTCAAAGGTCAAGCTCCTTATGGGAGCCCTGAAGTTCTATATTCTCTTCAAAAGGCCCCACCTTAAAATTTTATAGTATTTCCAAACACTATTGTGCTGGTAATTAATTTCTTACAAGTAGACTTGTGATGACATTTGTATGTTGATGTCATTATGCAGGTGAAGTCAGACAAGATAAAATGAGACTTGTCATTGCATGAGAAGGAAGGGAGGCAGGAACAGATTTTAGAAGGAGAGGGAGAAGCAGGAGAGAAAGAGTGGGAGAAAGGAGAAGGCCTAGGCTGGCCTGAAAATCATTATCTCTCTAAGGATGTCTTTGAACTGCTCTAGCCACCATTTTCCCATGTGCCAGATTTGCTAGGAACTATTAATCAAAGCTAGAACTTTGTGCAGGAAAGTACCAGACTAACTGAGCTACTCCCTACTCCCCAAGCAGTAACATAGAGTTTCTAATGCAGCTCTTTCTTTAGTACCTAGCCATTCATTAGATCATAAGAGACCCAACAAAACTCATAGCTAGTACATAGTCAAATCTTTATTTGTGTAAGATATTGTCCTATAGGCAAAATTGAAACATCACATAATTTAATAATAAAAATTCTATGATTAACATTACAATGTTCATATCTTAAATATAAATTGAGTTGTGATATCTGTGAGGTCATATATCAAGTACAAAATGAAAGGTTAAAAGTTTAAAGGTTACAATCTAGGAAACCAATCTCCAGAGTCATGTCTGAATCACTGTCCTATAGTGACTCTTAAATATAACTAATTGCTTTCTCCACTCTGAACTTGAAGGCAGCTGAAGTAGTTGTGGGATAGCATTGGTATCAAATTGTAGGGTATAAAAATATGATTAGTGGAATCAGTGTGTCATGATCAGATCCTAGTTCTGATGTTGGCTCAGTCTCTTTTGAAATACTAATTCTCCAATGTGAACTATTTGTAAAGTAAAGCAGTTCAGTATGTATTGGGGGATGGGAACTGTCAGACAAATATAAAAGGCAGGATGATGGGACTGTTCCTCTTGAATTGCTGTCTGTGAGTATTGTGAATGGAAGGAAGAGACAAGGATTAGTTTGTAAGACAGAGTCCCCCTATGGAGCTAACAAAGCATTTACAAAATAGGAAGAACAACAATATCAACTACTGGAGACCTCCAGAGCTCCCAGGGACTAAACCATCAAAGAGTACACATGAAAAACCCATGGCTCTAGCTGCATATGTAGGAGAGGATGTAGCCTTATCTTGCATCAGTGGGAAAGGAAG
Organism: Rattus rattus; assembly: GCF_011064425.1. Lineage (NCBI taxonomy): Eukaryota > Metazoa > Chordata > Mammalia > Rodentia > Muridae > Rattus > Rattus rattus. The sequence continues at coordinate 62,267,387 of NC_046157.1, read as the reverse complement.
GCCTTAGTCCTGTGTAGGCCTGATGCCCCAGAGTAGGGGGATGCTAGAGCAATGAGGCAGGAGCTGGTGGGTGGGTGGAGAAACATTCTTATAGACGCAAAAGGAAAAGGGGCTGGGATGGTGAGGTCTGGGCAGGGAAACCAAGAAGGGTAACAATATTTGAAATGTAAATAAGTAAATAAATAAATAACCAAAAAAGGGGGGAATAAAAAGCACTGAGAAAGATTTTAGAGACTCCATACTGATTTTCTATATGTTTAAACTTACAAAATATTAACTTATAATTCATTGTAAAATAGTACAAAAATTAACTATGAATTAGTTTTTCTGAATAATTAAAACATTGAATTTGACATATGTAGATGGTTCAGCAGATAAAGGGACTTGTTTCTAACTTTGATGTCCAGAGTTGTATCTTCAGGAACCCCCAAGTAAGGGAGAGAAACACCTCCTTCCACTTCTCCTCTGACCTCCACACAAGTTCCAGGATGTGTGTGCACAAACATGCCTTCCCCTCCACAGGTTTATGCATCCCCACACCGAAGTAATTAAACAAATGTTTAAAACGTAAATAACAAATCAATTACAACAACACAGGCATTATCTATGGTTTATGGGACCAAGTGAGATGTGGATTGGAACTTGGTGTCCTTAGTGTTTCATTCATGCTCTTTCCTTCTTTCTCCTTACTGTCAATCTGAAATAACCAAAGATTAAGCAGAAAGTGATAAGGAATATAGTACAGACTGGAGTAAGGAAATGGTAACCAAAACTAAAGATGTATGAGCAAACCTATGGAAACCTATTTGTCTTTGGGTTTTCAAAAGTATTACTGTTTTTGCTTTGGTTAAATTTCTTCTTTATGTATTGGTTATTATATACTTTTACATTTCAAATTCTGTCCTCCTTCCTGGTCTCCCATCCACAAAACTCCTATCCTATGCCCCTCCCCCACTTGCCTCTATGAGGCTGCTCCTCTACACACCCACCTACCCACTCCTGCCTAGCATTCCCCTACACTGGGTCATCAAGCCTCCACAGGACAAAGGGCCTCTCCTCCCATTGAAAAAGACTCTGATTAAGGGTATTCTCTATAGGCAAACAATATGGCTCCTAGAAGACTTTGGTAAGAAAAGTCTCAGTGCCAGGCACATAATACCTCTTTAGGGGTATAGGTAGGGGATAAGAAACAGCCAGAACAATACAGATGATTGCTATAACTATGGGTTGCCACTCTCAGCCCAAGATTGATCCTGGCACTAAAAACATCACACACTTTGGTTGCTGGACACAGTCAAATCAATCTCCAGTAGATCAAGGAAACCCTTGCTGGCTATTTTTCACAGTGCTGGTAGGTCTTTGGTGGGCTACTATGACAGAAAGAGCTTGCCAGCCTTGAGCTTTGTATGCTACTATCTTGACAACAACATTCTACTTGTAACCAAAGGTGCAATAGTTTTGTGGGGATATGTAATTACTTTCTTTTTTTTTTCATCTTTATTAATTTGAGTATGTCTTATTTACATTTCAATTGTTATTCCCTTTCCCGGTTTCTGTGACAACATCCCCATAACCCCTCCCTCTCCCCTTCTCTATGGGTGTTCACCTCCCCATCCTCCCCCCATTACCGCCCTCCCCACAACAATCACATTCACTAGGGGTTCAGTCTTGGCAGGACCAAGGGCTTCCCCTTCCACTGGTGCTCTTACTAGACTATTCATTGCTACCTATGAGATCAGAGTCCAGGGTCAGTCCATGTATAGTCTTTGGGTAGTGGCTTAGTCCCTGGAAGCTCTGGTTGGTTGGCATTGTTGTTCATATGGGGGTCTCAAGCCCCTTCAAACTCTTTTAGTCCTTTCTAAGATTCCTTCAATGGGGATCCTGTTCTCAGTTAAGTGGTTTAATGATGGCATTCGCCTATGTATTTGCTGTATTCTGGCTGTGTCTCAGGTTCCTGTCAGCTTGCACTTCTTTGCTTCATCCATCTTATCTAATTGGGTGGCTGTATATGTATGGGCCATATATGGGGCAGGCTCTGAATGGGTGTTCCTTCTACCTCTATTCTAAACTTTGCCTTCCTATTCTCTCCTAAGGGTATTCTTTTTTTCTCTTTTAAAGAAGGAGTGAAGCACTCACATTTTGGTCATTCTTCTTGAGTTTCATGTGTTCTGTGCATCTAGGGTAATTCGAGCATTTGGGCTAATATTCACTTATCAATGAGTGCATACCATGTGTGTTTTTCTGTGTGTAATTACTTTCTTAATTGGTTTTGAAGTATGATCCACAGAAAAATTTGACATCTAGTACTAAAAACTTGAACAAAATTCCCTGTTAGGTCCTACTGAGAACTTTTATGTGAGTTCCAGGACAGCCAGGGACACATTAAGACATCCTACTTCAAAAAACAAAACAAAAACAACAACAACAAAAATCAAAAAAAAATCAAAAACAAAAAAAAAAGAAGTCAAAACAAAATGAGAGAGTTCTATAAGCATTCCATTAAATGGTAATGTTGTCAAAATGCCCCCTAAATGTTTATATTCACACCCATAGACTTGGGCTGCTTTTAACCCTTCATTGCAGAGGAATACTGGTTAATGCAGAAACTCAGAATAATTCAAGGTGCTGGGAATAAGCAACTATGACTGCTCAGATCTCCTTCTCTACCTCTAAAGCTCATGGAACATCAAGAAAAAAATGGTCAAAAAGGAAGTAAGAATTTGTCTTAGTTAGGATTTCCTTTGCAACTCTCAAAAAGGACATTGTTTCATTGAAGCTGGCTTAAAGATTCAGAAGTTCAGTCCATTATCATTAAAGCAGGAAGCATGGCAGCATCTGGGCAGGCATGGTACTAGAGTAGATAAGAGTCCTACATATTCATTCAAAGAAAGCCAGAAGCAGACTATCATCAGACAGCTAAGAAGAGGGTCTCAAAGACTATCCCCACAGTGACAAACTTCCTCCAACAAGGCCCACAACCATTTTCATATTGGAAGCACTAGTTGGACTCAGCAAGTGAAAATAAATAAGGCATAAAGTTGGGAAAATATGTATTTGATGAGCTCAAAGGGGCAGAGGACAGGTTGAGTGATAGGTAGATATCATGATACCTATCATACATTTATAAAATTTTGAAAAAATGAATGAGACGTTTTGTTATATAACAATGGCTGGACATACCATGGTCAAAATATCACTGAAGATATTCACCATTTTTAGTAGTAGTAGTAGTAGTAGTAGTAGTAGTAGTAGTAGTATTGAATATAATAATATAGAATATTATTGCAGAATTTCATAAAAAGCATAGGTCTGTAATAAATTAAATACAGGGTTTGCACTTGGATACATATACTTACATGTGGGAACAGGACCAAAGATTAGGGTAAGAGGGGTTGGACTCAGATTCATCAATCCCGGGAAATCCAACTCCAGAGACAAGCATCACGGTGCAGATCTCAGTTTCTTGCCCAGGCCATAAGCTTAAATACAGTGTTTGAGCCAATCCCAGATCCCTAAATCCTTGTCCAATCATGTCTTGCCACACCAATAATGAGCTTCTATGAACCCTGTGTTTAATGAGCCCTGCCTCAGAAGGAGAGGCGGGGAATATCATGCCCTGTGAGAATGTCCCTGAAGACGGCAGAATTGGCCACCGCCCTGTCCTTGGTTCCCTTTTGCTGTCTCACTAGTGTGCCAGAAGCTATCTTAGATATAATACCATGGATGGGACTCTCCCAGGAGTCACTGCAGTTGTGACACCTTGCTTTCCATCCCATTATTTCCTTCACAGGGCTAACCTTGACATCCTCCACACTTATCCATGGTTAGTATCTTAGAAATTAGGAACTGCTGTGAATTCAGATGAGTAAGTGAGTTTTTTGGAGCTGAACATAGCAGAGTAATGATTTACACAAGGAAAGTGCAAGAAAAAAATCATAATGCCTGCATGACCAGAGCAGGTAAATAGACCAACATCTAATTTACTAATGATGAAGGAAAACAGGCTATTCTCTGTAACTGAAATTCATACTTTGAGTAGGTGTATGTCTAGCTTAACCATTATAAAGTGTTTCCTTTATTATTCCTATTTATTTTATTAGTATAAGAGAAAAAAAGGTACACTTTCTTTCCTTAACTTTCATACAGACACAGCTGACAATCCAATAAATAGAGACAGGTTAATGAGTGAAAAGCATATCAAATTCCCATATACAGAATCAAATGTTATGCTAGAATTCAGGAATGAAGAGCAGTAGACTCATGGAAAAGGTGATATATAGAGATAGAGATGAATGATAAAAATATAGATAGATGGATGTATAGATAGATAGATAGATAGATAGATAGATAGATAGATAGATAGATAGATAGATAGATAGATAGATGGATGGATGCTTAGTATTGGTGAAGAATGATCGGCCTTATAAAAACTGTGCCTACATGAGAGGGTTTGGTTTAATAACACTGGGGTGAGGAGAAGGAGAACCCACAAGAACTGCCAAATTTTTCATAGTGGCTCTGTGTAGTATGCCTTCCTCTCAGTTAGGACACTCTACAGTGAGTCTCCAAAGGAGAAAGAAGAGAGGTGACCTTTCTGTTTCGTAGTTTGCTTTTTTTCAAAACGGAGTTTTACTTTCTGTGATCTAATTTAAAGAAGAGAATGTTGAGTTTCATGACTCACCATAAAAGATGAAGAGGGGAAGAAAATGAGTGTGTAGAGCAGGTTACCAGGGAGACTTGATTTATAAGGTCTTTGCAATCGTTGATTCAAATAACTTAGAATGACATAACATTCTACTGTAGGATATCATGTCCTGAATTACATTACATTCTTCATATACATTAATGAACACATAACTGGTGAGTAAATAAGAAGAAATAAGACATGATTTAACTTCAAATACTAAAATCACTCCAAGACATCACACACATACAATCATGTAGATTTCTCTTGTCCTCCAATGTCTTTTGTTCATTTATGGACAGTTTGGGTAGAAGTAAGTACCAAATATTTGAACAAAAGAAAAAGTAGTTTCCTACCCGGGATGGTTAAAGTTTATTTAAACAGTCTCTACTTTCACACCTTTAGACAGACAAAAATGAACATAATGGGAGATTTCAAAGTTTCTAACTTTATATTTTGTAAGAAGAAAACAAGAGAGAAGCCAGAATATCTCTTGGATCCCTCTCTGACTCCAGGTTCTGGTTATGTCCTTTGATAGAATTAAGATGATTAGCTGTAGAAGACTTGTATGCACAGACTTAGGTAGTTAACTCTGAATGATGACAATAAAAAGGGAACAAAGGGACCATTGTAAAAAATGTCCACTACTTGGGAGTGAGAATGCACAATGTCCAGGGAGTTCATTAATTTGATCTGATCTGTATTTTATGTGTTCATCTTATTACTTCTGAAGTCTCTGAGGTAGGCAGCTTTCCCTGAGAGCATTACTTTGTCCAGGTTCATGACATGCTTCTGTGGACTACCTACTACAGGAGAGAAAAACGGCATTCCCTTGATCTTTACCAAAAAATGTTCAGCTAAATTGAGACCTTCTGATGTGCAAGGCTGATTTGATTATGATATTTACATCTACTACTAGTGTTTTATAACTTTCCTTGTGCTGTGACCATTTAATATAGTTCATCAACCATGACCCCAACCATGAGAGTATTTTGTTGTTATGCCATAACTGTAGTTTTGCTACTGTTATAAATTATAATTTAAATATCTAATCTGTGATATGCAGGTTATCTTATATGTGACTCCCAAGGGGTTGGAATACACAGATTGAGAAACACTATGCTTGGGGTAAGTCTTAGGTCCTATTCTTTGGTTTGGTAGTTAGACTCTCAGTTTCAGTTCTGGTTTTAGAAACTGCTCTCTCTCTCTCTCTCTCTCTCTCTCTGTGTGTGTGTGTGTGTGTGAAGGGTGGGTTCTTCTTCAACAACTTGATATATTTTTTGGAATATTTATTTGGTCTTCAAGATAACTCAGAAAGTGGATGACATTCTCAAAATAGTCAGTTCTAAACACCAAATTGAGTCAAAAAAAGTAGTTCCTAACCTCCTTTGCAAGGACATTGAATAAATTTACAAAAAATTAAACCTTACTAATAGTAAACTTAGATATATTTTATTAAAAATGCTGAAACAGTGCTTTTCATGTATTTTTTTTAACTAAAAGCATCATAAATATATTAATGGAGAATCTTTCAGGTCATCCTTTTTCCTTTAAACTCATCCTGTGATTTTGTTTAATCGTCTGAACTAAAGGAAAGCAACATATATTCAATGAACTCTCCAAGATAATGAAATTTCAAATAGAGAAACATAGTGGTAAACATTTAATATTAAAACACAATAGAAATCATGAAAAAATAATAACTATTAGAACACTTTATAGTAATCAACTTTTCTGCATATTTTTGTGCATTTGATATGGTGTTTTGTAATCACACTTGTAAGAGTAGTAAAGTATCTCATCTGTTAGTAAATGATATTATTAGGAGGCAGATGTATAAGTGAATATTTTGGTGGGGCTGGGCACTCTGGATATTGACAATAAAATCTAAAGGTCAATGAAAGTGATGCACGGTAAAGTAGTTGCATTGAATGAAGCTCTGTAGGATCAATAAACTAAGAGGAAGTAAACAAAATTACAATTCAAATGGGTAAACAGTAAAAGAGACAATTTTCATTACAAAATGAGTGAAAACAAATTGCACAGCATTGAGCCTTTTACTGACTACCAGTGTATCACAATAATTGTAGACATGATACAGTAGATGAGGGAAAAGCCAAGGAGCTCTTAGTCCTACACGAATAACTGCAGGTAAACATGAAATGCTGAGAATGGGGAGAGGTGTTTTCAAAGAGAAGAGCACACTTGGTTTTCAAACACTAAATACTCCCTGAAAATGAATATCCAAATGACACTAGAGCACATGGTACTTATGTTTTTAGTTGTGTGTGTGAGTGTGTGTTTGTGTGTGTGTGTGTGTGTGTTTGTGTGTTTGTGTGTGTGTGTGTCTTGCAACAATACATTTGCTAACTTCACTGCTTGGTTGCTTATTTACTATCCATTTACGTACTGTCTTTGTAAGAGTTGCTATCGCTATGATGAAACACCATGAGGTTTATGCTTCTAGATCCCAAACCTTTATTGGAGAAAGTCAGGACAGGAACTCAAACAGGCCTGGAACCTTTAGTCTGGAGCTGAAGCCGAGGCAGTGGAGGGTACTATTTACTGGCTTGCTTCCCTCAGCTTGCTCAGTCTGCCTTCTATTCAAATCAAAGCTTACCAGGCCAGGAATTGCACCACCCACAGTCAGTGCTCCCTCATCGATCACTACTTGAGAAAACCTGTGCTACACCTAGAGCACGTGGAGGCATTTCTTCAACTCAGGCTCCTTTCTCTGTGCTGACTCTAGCATGTGTCCAGTTTACGTACAAAACCAGGCAGTACAACCATTATTTGACTTTAATCCACACTATAATAAGCATATGATTAACACATTCTATTCTGCTCTATTGTCATAAAGACTGTGATACCCAAATCCTTAGCCTTACCATAACCTTACATTCCAAATTTTAAGACGAGCTTCCACAATCCACCATCAACAAAGGTAACTATTAAATTCTTCCATAAATTTAGAGATCTATCACTCTTTTTACAAGTGGACTTCTGGGAACAACTTTGGTGATTGCAATGCAGTGCTTATATAAGGAAAAACTTGCATTTTTATCATTAAAACTTCACTCATTCCCTGAAGTTATGTTTTCTACAGTTATTTATTTTTATATACTGCATTCTATTCTTATCATTGCCTAAATAGTTTTTGGAAAACAAAAAATTGTATTTGGATGGCTAAACAGTAAAGTAAGGACAACGCGCCAGGTCTGATCTCAATTATCAATTGCATTATGGTTCATTATTTGTATGATGAAGTTCTATGCAGCTTATTATCTAGTACTGTATTTTTATAATTGCATTTTATTCTGTCTCTAGAATGTCATGTAAATAAAATTGAGTATATAGTCATGTGAGATTGGTTTCTTTCACTAATATTTAAAATTGATCCAACGACTAATTTTTCTTGTTTTAGTTTATTATTTCCTTTCATTACAGAATAATAATCTTATAATTACAGATCTATTTCAGCCTGTTAAGCTTACTGTGAAGCACATTGTCACTGTTTCCAGTTTTGCTAAGTATGAACAAGTAGTTATAAACCTTCATTTATGAATGAGAACTCAGATTACATTTTACTAATGGAATACAATTAAGCAATATTATTGCCAGGTTATGAATGTAAGTTTGAAAATGTAGAGGCATAACTCCCAACTTCTGTCTGAGCATCCTACAACAGGTTCTCTTCAGATGTAGTAGATGAGGAACTAATTTAATGGTAGAGAAATCTGATAGAAACCACCACAATAAGTCAGATTTAGTGATCAATAACTACAAATCATGTCCATTGTATGATGATATATACCAATGATATACTATCAGGTTAATGATATAATTGTTCTGCAGCTATTTTCCAATGACAATTAATGTAAGACAATCATGTGAAAATCAGATGGAAAATACCAACTGAGAATATTTTAAAATATCTGCATGAAAGGGTTGTCTTGAACTCTATTGCCTGCCTTTGGGACCCCTTCCCCCTCTAGGCTACCTTTTTTGCCTCGATAAGAAAAGTTGCACCTAGTGTTACTGCAACTTTATATGGCAAGGCTAGTTTATATCCAGGGGAGACCTTCCAAATTCTGAGTGGTTTAAGAGGGTATGTGAGGGGGAAGACTGCATGGAGAAGAGGGAGGGGAAACTGTGGTTAGGATATAAAATAAATTAATTAACTAAAAAGTAAAATATATGTTTGGTCTACACTTTTATATAATAAACAGTAAAGGATTGCACATAAAAATATAGCCAAGAGTACCCTTAGACCAAATGATAATTTAAGGAAATGTAATATTTTAGATATAACTGCATTTGAATAATTGGGCATAGTATTAAGGACATCTAAGAGATTTCTATATTTTAAACAGCTATGCATCAAATTTTGACTTTAGCATTTCATAGTGTTATTATCACATTGGTGATAAGGTCTCCTGCATGAAGAGTTTATTGTAATTTTGTATACCATCATTATCATCTGTTAATTAACAAATTTAAAATGTGACATTTTAAAAGGTTTCTCATAAAAATTGATGACATTCAGGAAGTGATGGGAAGCAAAACCAAGGGCCTCATGTAAAATAAAGCCATATTTTTCTTGCACATCTGATTTATCTGCTGTCGATGAAATTTGCTATTTATCAAGTTGTGTCTGGCTGTGTAACAAATATGATCAAGTCCAAAATGAACTACAGAGGTACAACTAAATAGAACCAAATAGAATTTCAGACCAAAAATAACAGGAGTGTATTCCTACTAAATACTTTTACCATAAACATTGATCAGGTTTACAAGAGTAACGAAAATAACTATTACCATATGATATAACATTGTCAACTTTTTCCTTAGGAGTCTTATTTAGGGTTTCCTTCCTTGTGTCACTTAGTTAGGGTTTATATTTCTGTGATGCAACAAAAACAACTTGGGGAGTAAATCACTTATGTTCTCTAACAATTCCATGTGACACTCTGTAAATTCTCTCTATTGCTTTTTAATACTGCTTGAGGTCACGGATGGTGATTCCCTCAGATCTTTTATTGTTGAGGATAGTTTTTGCTATCCTAGGTTTTTTGTTATTCACAATGAATTTTCAAATTGCTCTTTCTAACTCTATGAAGAGTTGAGTTGGAATTTTGATGGAGATTGCATTGAATGTGTAGATTGCTTTTGGCCAAAATGGCCATTTTTTACTATATTAATCCTGCTAATCCATGAGTATGGGAGATCTTTCGATCTACTGAGATCTTCTTCAATTTCTTTCTTCAAATACTTGAAGTTCTTGTCATAAAGATTTTTCATTTGCTTGGTCAGAGTCACACTGATATATTTTGTATTTTGTGTGACTATTGTGAAGGGTGTCATTTCCTTAATTTCTTTCTCAGCCAGTTTATCCTTTGAGTAGAGGAAGGCTACTGACTTGTTTGAGTTAATTTCATATCCAGAAACTTTGTTGAAGTTGGTTTTAGTGGGATTGCTTCAAGTTTCTCTCCATTTAGTTTGATGTTAGTTACTGGTTTGTGTATATTGTTTTTAATAAGTTTAGGTATGGGCTTTGATTCTTGATCTTTCCAAGACTTCTAACATGAAAGGGCTTTGAGATTTGTCAAATGCTTTCTCATACATATTTTCCCCCTTTGAGTTTGTTTACACAATGGAGTACATTGATAGACTTCCATATATTGAACCATGCCTACATTCCTGGATGACGCCTACTTGATCATGATGGATAATGGTTTTGATATGTTCTTGGATTTGGTTTGTGAGAACTTTATGGAGTATTTTTGCATCAATATTAATAAGGGAAATTGGTTTGAGGTTTTCTTTCTTTGTTTTAGGTATAAGCGTAATTCTGGCTTCATAGAAGTAATTGGGTAGTTTCTATTTTGTGGAATAGTTTGGATAGTATTGGTATGAGGTCTTCTATGAAGGTCTGATAGAATTCTGCACTAAACCCAACTGTTCCTCTTTTGTTTGTTTGTTTGTTTGTTTTGTTTTGTTTTGTTTTTGGTTGGGAGAGTTTTAATAACTGGTTCTATTTCTTTAGAAGTTATGGAACTGTTCAGATTGTTTATCTGATCCTGATTTAACTTTGTTATCTGGTATTTGTGGAGAAAAGTGTCATTTCATCCAGTTTTTCCAGATTTGTTGAATATAGGCTTTTGACCCCACTAGTGTAGGACCCCTTGTACTAGGATCAGACTGGCTTTTTGAATTTCCTCAGAGCTTGCTGTATCTGTTATGACCCCCTTTTCAAGGATTTTTTCAAGGGGGATTGATTTTACTTGATTTTAGATTCATACATCAGCAAGGAAATGGGTGTCCCTCTGGTGGCTGGAATGTTCATAATGTAGGATTTGTCTTATCTCTATTTTAGAGCAGGGAGTTTTTTGGCTCTAGTTCTGGAAAACAACCTTGTATTCAGGCTTGCCCGGGCATATCTCAGGCCCGTTCTTTCCTGTCCCTTTGTCTACTGCTCTTTTGTTGATTCTTTCACTAGGATCAGATGAGAATTTTCTTATTTTTTCTTTTATTTCTGATTTTGTTAATTTGATTTCTGTGCCCCTGGAGTTTGAATATGTCGGACGAGCCCCCAAATTCTACTCTCTTCCCCAGACACTTAAGCAAAGGCGAGGTTTATTACGGAGATCTATTTGGGGATCTCTCTTCCTTTTCTTGAGGGGAGACTAGTCACCCAAACTCAAAAAAACAGGGATTTTTTAGGGACAGCTACGGGGTGCTGTCAAGCTAATTGCTGATGTGATTGGCTCATTTAAACATGGAGTGGCACAGCACGATTGACTGGAGCGTGCAGGATTTTTAGAAGTTTTATCAGGGTTTGAAGGACATCTGGTTAGGTGTTCTGGGGAGGTGCCCTTCTGCCAGATGGTTTGAGTGTCCTGATAACTCGGGCTGGTTCCTGCATTCCTTTTCTTTTTATCTTTATGGTCTGTTAGAACTAGCGGCAGGGCGGGGCTGCCTGGACTTGCTTTTCACAGTGTTTAGCCCTGAGTCTGTGAATTTTGAAACTTACTCTTTTAACTTCATATTTTTAAACCTTAAATCTGTATAAGTTTCCTTTCAGTTAGTTCAGCTAAGCATTTATCTATCTTGTTGATTTTTCTCAAAGAACCAGCTCCTGGTTTTGTTGATTCTTTGTATAGTTCTTATTTTTTCTACTTCTTTATTTTGCCCTGAGTTTGAATATGTCCAGCCTTAGTCCCTTGGTTGATCTAGAACTTTTTAGGATGTCAAGCTGCTAATGTATTTCAATCACATCCTGATTTATCTGTTAGGCCTGCTTTTTGTGTCCCATAAGTTTCATATGTTGGCTTTCATTTTTTAGGAAAAAGTACTTTAATTTCTTTCTTTATTTATTCCTGAAGTTAACTAGTGTTCTCAACTTCCATGTATATGGGCTTTTGTCATTTTGGATGAAATGCCTTTCGGGTGATATGATAGGAATGATATTATTTCAATCATCCTGTATCTGTTGAGGCCCGTTTTGTGACCAATTGTATGGTCATTTTTGGAGAAGGTACCATGAGGTGCTAAGAAGAAGGTATATCCCTTTGTTTTAGGATGAAATGTTCTATAAATATCTGTTAAGTCCATTTGGTTCATAACTTCTGCTAGTTTCTCTCTCTCTGTTTAGTTACTTTTTCCATGATGAGAATGTGCTGTTGAAATCTACTAATATTGTGTGATGTGCAATGTGTGCTTTGAGCTTCAGTAAGGTTTCTTTTATGAAGAAAAAGGTAGGTGCCCTTGCATTTGGAGCATAGATATTCAAGATTGAGAGTTCATCTTGGTGTACTTTTCCTTTGATGAATATGAAGTGTCATTTCTTTTTTGATAACTTTTGTTTGAAAGTTGATTTTATTTGATATTAGAATGACTATTTTCCTGTTTTTTGGGGATCATTTGCTTGGAAAAATTGTTTTCCAGCCTTTTACTCTGAGGTAGTGAGTGTCTTTGTCACTGAAGTATTTCCTGAATGCAGCAAAATGCTGGGTCCACTTTACATATCCGGTCTGTTAATCTATGTCTTTTTATTGGGGAGTTGAGTCCTTTGATATTGAGAGATATTCAGCACTGATGATTATTGTTTCTGAATATCTTTTTCAGATATTTTTGTTGTTAGAGGTAAAAGGTGTATACTCATTTGTAAGTGGATATTAACTGCAAAGTAAAGGATAATCATGATACAATCTACAGACTCAGGGAGTCTAAAACAAGGAAGGCTAATGGGAAAATATATGGATGTCTTTGGGAAGGGGAAATAGAATAGATAGTGTAGATGGACTAGGATTGAGGACAGGTAGGAAAGAAATAGGAGAAATCATGTGGGAGAGGAGAGGAAAAAGAGGAAAGGGAGGAGAGAGAGAGAGAGAGAGAGAGAGAGAGAGAGAGAGAGAGAGAGAGAGACTGACAGACACACACACACACACACACACACACACACACGTTTTGGGAGTGATGCCCTTGAAGTCCTCCATTATTGATGTTATTATTATGGTTAGCATTAAGTATGACTGGGTTCATGGGAAATCCCCAGCCAGCTGCAGAAGACTAATACAAATCTGGTGGTCAAGATGAATAATAATATGATAAAGTTGTCTTGCTGAGAAATACATCTGACGTCAAGACACCCAATATGATGACCTGTAACCTTTCTGAAAAACCAACATCCTGCTGACTAATAGATATGACAAACCTGTGACCTTTCTGACATCCTGTCAATATCAGCCTATTCCTTGAGCACGCGAATATTGTGTCCTTGGCCTGCGTAAATGTTTCATACTTCCCCCCCTCCCTCTGTTACCCCTGTTATGTTTAAATTCAGCCTTGGGAAAACATAGTTGCCTTGATCAGACTCTTGTCTTGGCATCCTTCTTCGTTTCTCTTGTCCCCCATTCTCTTTCACCCAGGACCCTGTCGTTGACACAGAGGGGTGGTGGGTACTGGAAAAAACAACTGGAATTTGAGGTATTCAGAAGAAGGATAGAAACATAGTTTGTTCTCTTATATACCCCTGGATCACCTTAGAGAGCTGGTCCATTCCTGTTCAATTCCTAATTCAGAAATTGCACTATAGACTTGTCTGTCAGAAAACATTTTATGGAACTATTTTCTCAACTGAGTGTATTTTTTTCTCACATGACCCTACCTGGAATCTATTTAACACAAAATAGCCAGGATGGTAGTGTACTATAATTCATCCATTTTTTCTAAAGAATGATTTTTTGTAAATAATATGAAATTATTTATTTCTATCATAATGTATTTACTAACATATTGTACACATTTAAAGTTTGTTTATTAATTTTAATCATGTATGAGTTGAGGGAGTATTACACATGAGTATAAATGTTAATAGAGTGCAAAGGTATATTAGAGGTTTCTGAACCACCTCACATAATTGCTGGGAACTCAACTAAACTCTTCCGCAAGAGAAGCAAGTGGGGTTACCTACTGGGGTACATTTTTTATTTTATAAATATTTCTCTAACACAAGAAGAAGGCACATTGTACATATGTGCCAGTTCGCCTCTAAAATGTATTTTGGAACAGTAGTAGCACCTCTTTGTTCTTTAATCACTGCCATTTACCTTTTCCAGTGGAATAAATATTTTCTCAGTGTTCCTGTGTTTTCTCACTTGTGTTGTAGTAAATGATATAAACAAATATGGAGACACCAACCCGCATTATCGCTATTGCTGGCACTGTAGGCTACATGCCACTTGTGGGATGTTTCCATCCTTGCAGACTTTCTAGCCCAGAGTTCTTAAAAGGTTTCAAGATGTTTCTTTGTGAAATTCCATCCCAAATTGCTGCAGGCTACTCTCTGGGCCCTGTGGCAATCATGCCACCAAGAAGTGACTGCCCTTCTAGTTACCATGGCATTGGTTGCAGCCATGCCAGCCCTATTCAGCCATCCACACCCTGTGGTTATAGTCACAGTTCCCAGTATCTCAGTAAATTAAAAATCTATCAGATTTATATCAGTAAATTCTTACTTCACAAAATGTTCACACAATTAACTCAGAGCCAATTTTTATTGATATAAACTATCTACCTAGATAAAACAAACTGTTCTATAATTATCCACCCCTGATTTGATTTTCATAGATATTTGTGGCTACACACTTGAGAGTAAATTTATGGGTAGCAATGCTCCAAGAACTTTCAGTAACAATATACAGTGCTAAATGTTATTTGTCAAAAAACTTAAAAACACTACTTTTCATTACGTAAACAAATAATTATGAAAACATATATAAATATTATTATTCAAAACTAATACCTAGAAAAACCAGGTATAGCATTAATGAGAGGACTATAAAATTAGAATTAATCCTATAGTATAATTTTTACTGTACAATCAAAAGAACACAAATCACAGATCTGGCCACCCTTAGGACTAGGAAAGTCTGTAACATTTGATTCAAGGACTCCCCTCCATAAGAATGGACATAAAGCCCCTTGGGTGGAAATGGACACATTACTGGATGTAGATAGAAGACAGTAATGCACTTTGAATTTGGGAATCATTTTGTTGCTGAAAGGTATCTTTGAAATGATGTAGTTTGCATCCAAATTGTGATTGTATTTTAAACTGAAGAAAATAAAGCTGATACATTTGTCAATTTGCTTAGCCTTTACAAATGTTTTTCTGAAAATATTATTTTTTGCCATATGCACGTGTTGACTTCATGCATATTCATATGTTGTATGGACATAGACATTATAGTGTCCTGGACATTAATAATTCTAATCCTTTCTCATCTAAAGCAGTTCTGCTTGGCATCACCTCATTAACAGGGCTTGAGGAATCATGAACTGTTTACCAATTCTTGTGTCATTACAGATATGGAAGGCATGGAACTGGACCTAAGTTAGTCTTCAACATGCCCTAAGAATGATTAAGCTTGGTGAGTCTCACAATAATCCTAAAGAACAGACAAACTCACACTGGATGACAAATTGAATGGCCACAACTCAGAAATACCATTAATAGCATTGATATCATTGTATCATGAGACATATTTTATCCATGAAGATTGTTTTCTACAATAATCCCATTTCACGTCACCTTCTATTTTTCTCTATATTCGGGGTGTTTCAATACAAAGGCTGAAAAAAAGAATGGATTAAAAGATTATTTCAATTACAAATACAAAAGCACTTTATTTAAACAGTAATTGCAACACTTTAATACGTAATCAATTCTAATACCATCATAAGGTCAAGTAGAATGGAGATTGTCTAACTTCATTAACATCAGCATAATTACTGCCAGATTCAACTCATTCCTGGTGAGACCATTTCTTATTGATTGACCAGGAAATGGAGTAGGTGGAGGCTTTCCTCTAATTATGTAAACCCATCTTCACTTACCTCATAAAACATTGACACTTTTTAAAATGAATGATGTTCATTATATTATTATAAATGTTACAAAGTAAGATTGAGCTATAAAGAAAACTACAGAAGTGTGTTTAAATTATTAAATAATAAAAAGGCTACTCAAATATTAGAAATGATGACTCCATGAATTTTGCAGGCTAATAAATGGAACTAGAAAATATTCTCAGTGAGGTAACCCAGACCCAAACACAGTGGCATGTACTCACTGATAGGTGAATATAAGCTCCAAAACCCAGAATACCCACGATATAACTCTTAGACCATATGAAGCTTAACAAGAAAGAAAGCCAAAGTATGGATTCCTCAATCCCACTTATAAGTGACAGCAATGCACAAAATAATCACTTGAGGCAGACAGATGGAGACACCTGGGTGGGAGAGAGTAGGGGGAGGAGAAAGAGGGGGTGCACTATTAGGTATGAAAAGAGAAAGCCTAGAAATTTAGAGGACCAGGAGAAGGAATAGATTTATGTAGCAGTGGGGGCTGGGGGACAAAGGAGCTATTAGAAAGTTCCATACTCCAGTGAGGCAAGAGGTTAATTTTAATGTATTATTAATTTTAATGGACATTTTCCTCCTTTGTAGCTGTGTAATTAATTCTTTTCTAAAATTATTAGAAAAGAAGGTTTTGGTTTGAAATGTAACTTCTATGATTGTTAGGTGAAATTTTGTTTTATGACAGTTTATATTTAATATGACTGTATCTAATGAAGTATTCATAAAATTACTGGTTTAGAGAGGACCTTGGGAATGCAATTAGTCTTTCTCTTCCCTGAAAGCTTTAAGACACTTTTATTTTTCTTCTCCTGAAAACTACAAGAAAGACAATTACATAATTTCTTCCAGTGCAAAGACTTTCATGTTTTTCAAGGTAACATGACAATTCTCTTTTACACTGTGTGGTGCTCCAATATCCTTTTTAAAGCAGTTTAGGAAGGGAATTGTATCTACTTAAGTGACAGTTCACTTTGTTTCTCAAGCTTATTTACTTCTTGCCTTCCCTTTTTGTGATTAAAATATTAATTCTGAGAGAATTTTTTTTTTTTTTTTGGTTCTTTTTTTTTTTTGAGCTGGGGACCCAACCCAGGGCCTTTGCGCTTTCCTAGGCAAGCGCTCTACCACTTCCCCAACCCCTCTTCTTTTATCCTGATTATTATCTTCTTTTACCCCAATGTCAGTAATGCTATATCTCAAGTAATTCATCTCTTACTTAATCATTTATGGATTTTAATATGAGGGTATGATGTGTGTGTGTGTGTGTGTGTGTGTGTGTGTATGTGTGTATCTGGGTGTCTGTGTGTTCCTGCTTTTGGAGATGTGCTTGCATATTCTTACACATAAAAGGCATCAATATAAAGTTCTTCCTCAACCACTCTACACATTAGATTTTGTAACAGGGGCTTTGACTGAAACTAGAGCTCATAAATTTTGTCAAATAAGCTGTCCAATGAGCATGAGGGACATGCATGCCTATTCACTCAATTATAAAATTAGAGCTGTGTAACATAACATCTTCATTTTTGTGAACACTGCGGATTGAACATAGGCCCTCTTGCTTGTGAAGCAAATAGATTTTTGGCTGACCATGCCATAATTTAAATTTTAACACTATAGAAACTTTTTTTCATACAAACTTTTAGTGGAATTCATGCTTGAAGAAAAAATTTCTCCAACTACTACTATATGTTTCAAACCTTTTTTAGTATGAGATATTGAAGATAGCATCACAAGGGGAACTTCTGATTTAGAATTTGATGGATGAGATTTTTATGAGCATCTTTCACTGGAAAAAACAACACACACACACACACACACACACCAAGTGATACAGTAAGTGAGATACACAAACACAGAGAGAGAAAGAGGGAGGGAGGGAGGGAGGGAGGGGAGGAGAGAGAGAGAGAGAGAGAGAGAGAGAGAGAGAGAGAGAGAGAGAGAGAGAGAGATCTTCTCAAATAAAAATAAAAAAGCAAAAGAAAGATCCCAAAACAGACCAAAATGATGACTACCCCAAAGTCCAGTTTAGCAAGGTATTGATACTTTATTGGGGTTACTAATAGTATAGGAGTTTAAGGGAGGAGTTACTTTCAGGAATGGCTGCAAGGACAATCATTGCTTCATCATTGCTTCATCATCCAACACTATTGATAACATAAGAAAGGTGCATTGTTGCAGCTCACAAGAATGTGCAACATGTCCCAGAGTCTTCCCTCGGCATCTCCACTAATCAGAGTATTACCCAACAAGTGCTTTCTGCTTCTACGCCCCTAGGAAAAGGTCATTTGGACTCTTGAGGATTCAGACTTTTCCATGAGACCTTTGTATAGAAGTTGAGTCTCAACCATGAACCTCTACCTGCCTCCTGGGATGAATGAGGATGGCCTTGCTAGGCACCAATGGAAGGAGAAGCCCTTGGTCCTGCCAAGGTTGGACACCCCCTCCCCCGCAGTGTAGGGGATTGTCAGGGGAGGGGCGGTAAGAGGGGTGGATGGGGAGGGGAACACCCTTATAGAAGGGGAGAGGGAGTGGTTAGGGGGCTGATGGACCTGAAGCCAGGAAAGGGAATAACATTTGAAATGAAAATAAGAAATACCCAATTTAAAACAAATGGAAAAAAAATAACTAGATGAGAGTCAAACGAAAAAGAAAACAAGAAAAAATGACTTATACACATACATTTTCATTATTAAACTGCTTAACGCATATGAGTAAGTAAGTTAATTATTTGAGTATTCCAAGGCATTCTCTAAGCTTTGCCTGAAAAGGTCTGCGCATTTTTAGAATACAGATACATTTTGGTCCTGAGTGATCTTAGAAGACAACAATGCCATATTTTCTGGGATAAAAGTTAGTAATTTGTATGACTTTAGTACTATTAGTAACTAATGACCCATCATTAATAAAATCTCAAAATGAAAAAAAAAAAAAGGAGCCAGAAGATTAGAACAAATTAGTTTGAAGCCAAACAGAACAATTTAGTGAGTAGCGAAAAGAAGACAGATTGAATCAGTCGTGTTGGAGAGGAGTTTGAGCAGAGTAGTTGAGTTGAACAAACCAGAGTTGAGAAAGAACTAGAAAGTGTGAGCTTATTCAGCAGTAAGCCTCCAAGACAAGAATGACATCAGATAAAATTTACTCTAAAATCTGCTGAAAATTAAAACTAAGAAATAAAAGTTACGTTCACAATACTGAAAATATGTTTTGTTTAACATTAAATTTAAATAATAATTTTGAGGCAACAAAGTGGCTAACAAACAATACTCTAAAATAATTCTTGTTAGGAATCTTTCCAACTGCCATCACAGCTCAGAAGCACACTTACCTTCATAAGTAAGAAATCTTTTATAATTAAACTATCCAAACATAATTCATTGTAACTCTTTTTCTGGAGAAATCATTTTGATATTCATCATTATTATCATATACTAAATTAATATCAATGAGGCTATTAGTACTTTCATATTTTGCTCAAGA
This sequence comes from Rattus rattus, assembly GCF_011064425.1. Classification (NCBI taxonomy): domain Eukaryota; kingdom Metazoa; phylum Chordata; class Mammalia; order Rodentia; family Muridae; genus Rattus; species Rattus rattus. Next base: position 62,247,799 of record NC_046157.1, on the reverse strand, counting down.
TTTAAATTTTCAGATGGAGATATTAGCTTCCATTTTAAATAACTTTGCTTCAGTCTCTTATACTATTACTGTCATCTTTAATAAAGATTTTTTTTTCTATGCTCTTTAAAATCACTTGAAAAAGCCGGATCTTTCTTGCTGCTGGGAAAAAGCTGCCTGTATTGGATTTTTAGGACCAAGAAAATTAACTTGAGGACACCTTTTCCATGTAACATAGACACGAAAGCATGGATGGAATCTTCCATCTTCTCTGCTGTGATTGTTGTTGTTAGTGTTGTTGGTGCGGACTCCCGCTACAATCAGCTTTTCACAAAGGACCAATGGATGCAGGGAGACTATGGCTTTGTTTTGGGAGTAAAAAAACCACTACCACACCTTTTATTAAAAATTAAATACTTTATTTCTTTAGACTATATGAGTTTTTGAGCCTCACAGGCCTCTGTTATTACCATCCTGTTTATGACAGGACTTAAAATGTTACTATTCTAAATACCTTTCACATAGGTCTTTTCACATGGTAACAGCTTTGTATACAACAGGCCATGCTTAGTATTTCCTTATTTTCAAGTCAATTTTTCCTGCTCCAAGAACACTATCACTATAAGGTCAATAAAAATATTTTCCTTAAATTAGAACTCTCTAAATGCTTATATTCTATCTTATCATTTCAAGGTCAAGGTAATACAAGGCACAAAATACGTGTCACTTATGTTGTGCCATCTTCAATGCTGCCTCTATCTATCAAGGACCATCTTGTTCCTTCAATAGTTAGTAGAGCATGCTTGAAAATGCTCTGAATCAATATTTTTTCTGATGTATTTGCCAGGATTTCATAAGTCTTGATTGGTTTCTTTAATATCTTAAAGACTATTTGCTTTCATGATTTTCTGCCCTTTTTGAGTCGATTTTTCTAACAAGTGTATTTAGAAAATGGGTTGTTTCATCTAAACATACTGATGTACTTGGAGAGATGGGTTACAAAGTTCTTTCAGATGAACCTGGACCAGAAGGCTAAAAACTGATGCTCTTATGTGTTGCTAACGGGAGATCACATAGGTAGGCAGTTGTCTCTACAATTCTTCTCAGTTCTGGAAGCTGTGTTAGGCTTCCTATATTTTCAGATAGTATTGGTTGTTCCCAAATTTTTGGTTTGGTTGAAGAATAATTATAGTCTCATAGACTACCCAGGCTATTTAACATTGAGAATACATATTTAATTAGATAGTATTCAGATAGTATACACACTAGCCAAGACATAATACATAGGTTTTAAGCCTTTCTTAAGCTAGGATAGATAACAAAATGTACTATTTAATTGACAAAAATGATGGACTGGGTGTTAGGTGTATTATATAGTTTATAAATTACAAATTATAATAGCAGTGCTCTGACTACATTTGAGAGAAAGGTATTTTTTAATTAGAAAGAAAGGATGGAATTTGGGTTGATGTCTTTATTCAGGTTAGAGCAGGCAGAAGGTAAGGCAAGGCCTGTGATTGGGCAGTGAAAAAGTAGGGCGGGCACAGAGTTTTGGAGAAAGGGGAGGAAAGGAGACAAACCAAGATGGAGTCAGAGAAGGATGACCCAGATCTGGTTTAAGTAGCCATAGCTAGCTATGAATATTTCCTAAAGGAATAATTTTTATAGGACAATTTGTCTTATCTAGGTGGCCAGTTTATATCCATATCAATTGTTTTTTAGTTCATTGTGTGGATGTTTTGTGGAGTGAGAATTTACTGATATAAATCTGATTGATAAATCGCAAGTTTATTGAGTTTTGATTTTAATGGGTTACTGGGAGTTGTGACTACAACCACAAGGTCTCAGATACTGAGATTGTGAACAGAGTTCACAGCAGAGAATTGCAAAATGGCAGCTGCTGTTTGGGCCACAGAGTAGCCAGAACCAATGTGGAGTTAGCAGTGGAGATGGAGAGATCACCAAGGACAGAGAGTAACAGAGGTGGTGTGGCATCGTGCCTGGTGTCCTGCATCAATTTTTATTATTTACTGAAACATGGATATTTGATACCTAATAGCACATAATTATAGTAATGTACTTATGCAGAAGTTGAGAGAAATATATAATTAAAATAGGCAAATCATGCTTAGACATTCTCAAATAGCCTTGTATGCATAACTAAAGTATTTTTCTACGTCATGACCATATAAGTAATTAAATTAAATTGCAAATACTGATTAAAATAATAATATTGTAAATTAAGAGGAATAAACTATAATATTGTAATGTTGCCTCAGCATAAATATTTTAATTAGGTTTTAAACTTAGTATGTATAATAAAATTGTTGCATTCTTATACAGATTTTCACTAGACTATATTTATGATATTGATCCTAATAAGAATCAATATACTAAACCTATAGATAAATGATAAAATAACTTCTATAACAACAAATACATTAGGTAAATATTAATATTATTTATAGTATAGAAAAATTATGAAAAAATTAAATATTAAACTCTAATTATGTTGCATTCAAGTTTGTCATTCAAACACACCCATATTGTATTGCTCCATGAAGGTTAAATTTTGAGCTATGTGTAAAGACAGGCAAAATTGAATTTGTAGTAGTACTAAATCAGGCATGAACATCATCTTCAATAGAGAAAAATATCCCAGATGAATAAAGATTCAATATAACTCAGCTGATTAATTTTATTAATTCATTTCTATTAACTTGAACCCAGAATAATGCTACTGAGACTGTGGATGAGTTAATTATCAGTGCACCTAGGGAGGAGCGTCTTACTTAATTGTTTGAAATATGCCTTAGGGTAAGTTATTTTAATTGTCATTTTGTACCAGATATCATTGATCTATATTAAAATATGGTTGTCAATTCTATATAAATTAAAGATAATTAAATCATTCTTTTGCAATACCTTAAAATTAAGTGTAAATCTCTCTAAGCAGAGAGAACAGAAATAAAACCTGACCATATCTAACACTGGCTTTGCCTCATTATCTATATTATTTTCAAATGACTTTTCTCTTCAGGAACAGGCTTTCTTCACACATCCTGGAAACACTCAGCCCCTTCCCTGCCTTCATAATATATACTTATTCTCTCTACTTTCTATAGCTATTCAAGTTATTTTAAAAGGAAGCTATGCACATTGTACTTGTAAATTAGTATGATGTTGTTTTTTATGGTATTTGGGCAAAATTGCTTGGAAATCTTATCAGAGCTGTCCAATAAAGATAACCATGTCTATGGAGAGAGAATTGGTACCCCAGAGCTTTGCAGGTCTCCTACGGACTCATAGAGACTGAAGCAACAATCCTGGAGCCTACATAGGTCTGTATTATATGGGTCTGTATTAGGTCCTCTACATATGCATTATGATTGTGTAATTTGATATATTTGGGGGGACTCTGAACAGAGGGAGTAGAGGTGTCTCTGACACTTCTCTCTGCTCTTAGAACCACTTTCCTCCTACTGGGTTGCCTTGCCCAGCCTTCCTATGAGGGTTTGTGCAAAGTCTTATTGTAACTTGTTATGGTGGGTTCAGTTGATATCCTTGGGAATCCTGCTCTTTTCTGAAAGGAAATGGAGGAGTGGACCTGGAGGAGAGTGAAATTGGGGGGGGGATGGGACTGATTGGAGAGTGGAGGGACAGGAAACGACAGTAAGGATATAATGTATGAGAGAAGAACAATTAAATTTAAAAATAGAGTTTTTTACTCTGCTGTGTAGAAGCTTCCTAAATTTATGTAAGAGAATTTGTCAAAACACAGGTTTACTATTGTGCTTATAGAATTATTTAGAAAAATTCTTTGCCTATCCAAATATCTTAAAATATTTTATGTATATTTTTCTTTAGCAATTTGAAAGTTTCATGCCTTACAATGTTGTATAAATAAGCAAAAAATAACTATAATCAATTTACTGTGTGAATTATAACTTGGTGGTTTCTCTTGTAAGATAAAATCAAGTTTATCTTATAGTAAAAATTAATTTTAATCTTTATTAATGTGAATTCTTTATTTAAATTAGTAATGTAATGCCAAAATTTGAATCTAAATAGTTCTCCAAAGGCCCATGAGTTAAGTGAGCTTATCTATTGGTGAGGACATTTTACAAGGTGAGATCAACCCAGGTAGTAGACTATCTAGAGGCAATATCCTTGAAGGGCATCTTGGGGCCTTCCAACTTTATTGTCTCTCTTTACCTTTGATCTTCATGAGGGTAGAAGCAGCCCCACTTTACCATGTGTTTCTCCTATGAACACTATCACAGTCCCTACAAAAGGGCCAAACAACTGTTGATTGAAGATGTAAGTGACCTTAAAGCTGTCCTCTTTCAGTTGATTCATCTTAGTTAATTGGCCATTAAAACAGAAAAATAACACAACCAAGTTGTAAATATTATTCAAATAAAATGTTCCAATTATATTACTGTTATTCCTTTATTCACCATTGCTGTGCACATAAATTTATTTAGGTTAACCCTATCCTCTAATTCACAGTTGGCTAATATCTGGATAAACCCCACAAAATAATTTCTGTTTTGTGAAAAGTTAAATACTTCAAGTACAATATGTTTGTTATAAGAGTTGAGTATTAAAATGTTGGTAGTTGTTTAAAGAAAATCAGTTCTTATTCTTCTGATCCTCTGTTGGCTAAGATATTAACTAGGTGAATGCATGTAGATCCTAAGGCAAGATGCAGTCAGTAGGATTGCATGCAAGTACAGAAAATCTCTGTAAAATGCCAGTAAAATTCCATACACAATCTATGTGCTTAAATCAATAACACATAATATTTTTCTTTTCATATGGGAGTTGATTCAAGATAAGAAACATGAATTACCAAGCTCAATCATAGACTACACCAAGGTTTTTCTTTATTTCATGGAGAAGTAAAACTTCCATTGTATCATACAACACACACACACACACACACACACACACGAGTATACATCTCATAAATATGGTTGTATATTTGTGTGTATTCTCATGTGTATATATACATGTGTGTAAATAGTCATGTATCTTTGTATATATTTATATATAATAATTAGATAAAGAGTATAAAAATTTAGCATTTAAGTTTTATATAAATAAAAAATAATTAAAGACAATTTTATCAAAAACACAAATGTATTTTATTTTAAATGTGACACTGTAGCATTTTTCTTAAGTTGCTGAGCTCTGACTGTACTTAACTTATTTTCTCATTATATTTCTAATGTTAGAAAATACTGTTAATTGACAGATTTAGTTTTTCACTTAAAAATCATAAACATTTTCATAATTTAGTCTTTCTTTGTCCATATCATTCTTTCCAATGAAAATACAGATGATTACACAATTTAACTACATTATCATGAATTATAAATACAAGTAAGAAACATTTTAATTACAAGCCTTGTCTCATATTCAGAAACTGGTCTGAAACTTACAATTTGACAGACATTGCTGCAGTGGTAGCATGGGACAGGGTAGGCTAGCTAATGAGATTGTTTTACATGGCCCAAAGACCATCCTTATTGCTTTAGTGCAAAAAAAAATTAATTAATGACTGGATTGAGAAGAGTTTATGGACAAACACTGGAGAGCTTGTTCATGTTACAAAAATAAATCTCTTGGGTTGGGTTGTTGTCAGTTACTAAATTATTTTCTTTTATGTAAAAGCCAGTGATCTATGTCTGACTTGTTTTTCACTCTTCCACCCTCCCCCTTCTTTAACCTTATTTATTTTCATGTAGTGCAGGAAATTGAACCAATGCTCCAGTAAATGGCAAATGATTGAAAGCTTAATCACCTACCTCCAGATACACTTTCAGCACAAAATGTTTAATTTCAGGGACAGGATTTTTCTAGGTATATTTCTTTTTGACCAGTGTCATGGTCATGGAGGGGTATGCTAGTAACAACAGGAGGAGAATGAAAAGCCAGAGTAGGAACAGAAAATCATTCTTCCCAGGGTAAGTCCCATTCTTCTCTCTGGCTTCCCCAAGGGACACTGGGCTGTAGGATTTGGGTTTAGCACATATTTATTTTGGCACCTTTTAGATGAGACAACTAGACCATTTTGTGTGTGTGAACACCTCCTTCTGGTTCATAAGATTAAGATCCAGTAAAGTACTCAGCTAAATTATTCATAACACAATATTTTGAATGTATTAATAAAATGTCGTACATTGAGAAGCTAGGGAAATGTTGGGGGCATAAATATGTTCAAAATGTATTATATAATTTTATGTATATCATGTAAAATTACTAAAGGATAAATTTAATACAAAATGTCTAGAAAAATACTTTTAAAGTGTGAAATTTATTTCAATATTTTTCTCATAAGACCAAAAGCAATGAACTCTAAAAACCACTCCATTCCAGATTCACGCCCACATGAAGAAGACCCTACTTGATTTACAGACAGAGGTCTTTCATGATTACATCAAAAGTTGTATGTGAGAAGTAATAAACAAACTTCCTTGGGATTCATTTGTAAGGGCATATTATTTGGGAGGACTCTGCTCCTTGTACCTAAAGTCCTGGCAAATAAATTGACTCCTAATACAATTAAATTAAAGGTGAATATTTCAACATAAGTTTCAGAAAGACAGAGATATTTACACAGCATATACATCTATAAATACATGTAACATTTCATATATATAAATATTTATTTAATATTTAACTATGCTTTTTGAGATTTAGATTCTCTATTGTATTTGGTGAAGGTCGTGAGCTAATAATTTAATTTTAATTTGGGAATGCACCGAAATACATATATCATACTGAGAAGTTAAGAGCTGTGCTATAGTCTCTTTCAGAAAGTATTATGAGATAACCAAAATTCAAAGCTAAGACAAAAGAAAATTACTCTACACATAATTTCCAACTCCTGAAAGAATAGGTTTAAAAACGACCTAAATTACTGAAAAAGTCATTGGAACAAATTGAATATCTGAGTTATACACTAATGTTCTGGAAATTAGAATATGTAATACACATACAAAGTGACACAGAATTACACATTTTTTTCTATGATGCTCAAATTTTACATGGCTTTTCAATTACATTGAAAATTAATCCATTGATATATATGTATATATATATAATATTCAGTTTCAAAATAAGAAAATATGCACAATATAGTTTTTGAGGCATCAGATCACCACGGACTAAGACTGGTCTTTAATAACAGCAAAAAGACAGAAAGCCAATATACACATGGCAGATGAACAACGCTCTTCTCAATGATAACTTGGTCAAGGAAGAAATAAAGAAAGAAATTAAAAACTTTTTTAGAATTTAATGAAAATGAAGGCATAACATACCCTAACTTATGTACACAATGAAAAAAGTGCTAAGAGGAAAACTCATAACTCTGAGAACATACACTAGGAGCTTGACAGCACACCTAAAAGCTCTAGATCAAAAAGAAGCAAATACACCCAAGAGAAGTAGATGGCAGGAAATAATCAAACTCAGGACTGAAATCAACCAAGTAGAAACAAAAAGAACTACACAAAAAAATCAACAACCCAGGAGGTGGTCCTTTGAGAAAATCAACATGACAGATAAAACCTTAGCCAGACTAACCAGAGGGTACAGAGACAGTATCCAATTAACAAAATCAGAAATGAGAAGGAAGATATAACAACAGAAACTGAGGAAATTCAAAAAATCATCAGATCCTACTACAAAAGCCTATACTAAACAAAACTGGAAAATCTGGATGAAATGGACACTTTTCTCCACAAATACCAGATAACAAAGTTAAATCAGGATCACATAAACAATCTAAACAATCCTTTAATGCCTAAAGTAATAGAACCAATCATTAAAAAGTCATCCAACCAAAAACAAAACAAAACAAAACAAACAAAAAACAAAAACAAACAAACAAAAAAACAGGATCAGATAAGTTAAATACAGAATTCTATGAGACATTCATAGAAGACCTAATACCAATACTGTCCAAACTACTCCACAAAATAGAAACAGAAGGAACACTGCCAAATTCATTCTGTGAAGCCACAATTACGCTTACACCTAAAACACACAAAGACCCAACAAAGAAAGAGAACTACAGACCAATTTCCCTTATGAATATCAACACACAAATACTCAATAAGATTCTCACAAACTAAATCCAAGAACACATCAAAATGATCATCCATCATGATCAAGTAGGCTTCATCCTAGGGATGCAGGGATGTTTCAATATATGGAAATCCATCAACGTAATCCACTATGTAAATAAACTCAAAGGGAAAAAATATGATTATCGCATCAGGTGCTGAGAAAGCATTTGACAAAATTCAACATCCCTTCATGTTAAAAGAATACAGTAAAACAGGAGACAACATGAAACTAAATGGAGAGAAACTTGAAGCAATTTCACTAAAATCGGGGACTAGACAAGGCTGCCCATTCTTTTTGTATTTATTCAATATAGTACTCGAACTCCTAGGCAGAGCAATCAGACAACAAAAGAACATGGATTACAAATTGGAAAGGAAGAAGTCAAAATTTCACTGTTTGCAGATGATATAATAGTGTACTTAAGTGACCCCAAACATTCCACCAGAGAAGTCTTAATACTGATAAACAACTTCAGCAAAGTGACTGGATATAAAATTAACTCAAACCAACCAGTAGCCTTCATCTACTCAAAGGATAAGAGACTGAGAAATAAATTAGGGAAAGGACACCCTTCATAATAGTCACAAATAATATAGATACCTTTGTATGACTCTAACCAAGCAAGTGAAAGATCTGTATGACAAGAACTTTAAGTCTCTTAAGAAATTAAAGAATATTTCAGAAGATGGAAGATGGCCCATGCTCATGTATTGGCAGTATTAATATTGTAAAAATAGCTATTTTACCAAAAGCAATCTACAGAATCAATGCAATCTCATCACAATTCTTCATAGAGTTAGAAAGAGCAATTTGAAAATTCATTTGGAATAATAAAAATCTTAGAATAGCGCAACTATCGTCAACAATAAAAGAACTTTGGTGGAAATCACCATCCAGACCTCAGCTCTATTACAAAGTAATAGTGATAAAAACTATAAGGTTTTGGTACAGAAACAGGCAGATAGATCAATGGAATACAATTGATGACCCAGAAATGAATCCACACACCTATGTTCATTTGATCTTTGACAAAGAATCTACAACCATCCAGGTAAAAAATGTAGTATTTTCAACAAATTGTGCTGGTTCAAAAAGAGATCAGCATGTAAAAGAATGCAAATTGATCCATTCTTATGACTGTGTGAGAAGCTGAAGTCCTAGTGGATCAAGGACCTCCTCATAAAATCAGATACACTCAAACTAATAGAAGAAAAGTTGGGGAAGAGTCTTGAACACATGAGCATTGGGGAAATTTTCCTGAACAGAACAATGGCTAATGCTCTAAGATTAAGAATTAACAAACAGGACTTCATAAAACTGCAAAGCTTCTGTAAGGCAAAGGACACTGTCATTAAGACAAAAAGGCAACCAACTGATTGGGAAAAAATCTTTACCAATTCTACATGTGATAGAGGACTAATATTCAATATATACAAAGAATTCAAGAGCTTAGACTCCAGGGATCAAAAATCCCAACTAAAAGTGGGGTAGAGAGGTAAACAAAGCATTCTCAACTGAAGAATGTAAAATGGCTGAGAAGCACTTAAAGAAATGTTCAACATCATTAGTCATCAGGGAAATGCAAATCAAAACAAACTTGATATTACACCTCACACCAGTTAGAATGGCTAAGATGAAAAACTCAGGTGACAACAGATACTGGCGAGGATGTGGAGAAAGAGGAACACTCCTCTATTCTTGGTTGGATTGTAGGCTGGTAAAACTACTCTGGAAATCAGACTGGAGGTTACTCAGAAAATTGAACATAGTACTTACTACCTGAGGACCCAACTATACCACTTCTGGGCATATTTCCAAAAGATACTCCAACACATTAAAAAAAAGGACACCCCCATGTTTATAACAGCCTTATTTGTAATAGCCAGAAGCTAGAAAGAACCTAGATGTCCCGCAACAGAGGAATGGATGCAGAAAATGTGGTACATTTACATAGTGGAGAATTACTCAGCTATTCAAATCAATGAATTCATAAAATTCATAGGCAAATGGTTGGAACTCTAAAATATCATCTTGAGTGAGGTAACCCAATCACACACACACAAAAAACCACACATGCTATGCACTGACAGATAAAGTGGATATTAGCCCAAAACTTGGCTTACCCAAGATGAAATCCACAGACCACATGAAGCTCAAGAAGAAGGATGACCAAAGTGTGGATGCTTTAGTCCTTCTTAGAAGGGGGAACAAAAATATTCATATAAGAAAATACGGAGACAATGTTTGGAGCAGAGACTGAAGAAATGGCCATTCAGAGCCTGCCCCACCTGGGGATCCAGCCCATATACATACAGCCACCAAACCTACACAATATTGCTGATGCCAAGAAGTGTATGCTGACAGGAGCTGGATATAGCTGTCTCCTGAGAGGGTCTGCCAGAACATTACAAATACAGAGGTGGACACTCACAGCCAATCATGGAATTGAGAACTGGGTCCCCATTTGAGGTGTAAAAGACAGGAATGAAATAGCTGAAGGGGTTTGCAACCCCATAAGAACAGCAATACTAACCAACCAGGGCTCCCAGGGACTAAACCACCACCTAAAGACTACAGGTGGACAGACCCATAGCTCCAGCTGCATATGTAGCAGAGGATGGCCATATGGAGCACCAACGGGAGAAGAAGCCCTTGGTCTTGCCAAGCCTCAACCCCCCAGTGTAAGGGAATATCAGGGCAGGGAGGAGGAATGGGGTGATTGGATGGGTGTGGGAACACTCTCAAGAAGAAGGGGGAGTGGTGATAAGATAGGGGGTTCATGGAGAGGAAACTGGGAAAGTAGATAACATTTGAAATGTAAATGAAAAAAATAAAAAATAAATGTTTAATAAATTTAAAAAGAATGCATTGCTTTATAAGATGGAATTAAATTATGTAGTATCACATTGAAGAAAACATTTAAAACAAGACTGTATAACAAAAATGCAGAGAAAACAGTGACCTGTTTACCTTATATAATTCTATGTGGCCACGATATTATAAAAGAGGTTAATGTATCATTAATTGTCATATCTTTATCTTTAATACTGACAAATTAAACCAATAAGTTAAAATGCAAAGTCACCGTTTAAGGTAAAAGTAAAATTATACATCAAGGCAAATAATCCCAATAGATATCAATACCAAAAATTTCTCCTAGTATTATATTCTCAGAAGCATAAATTGATGGGCAGGCACTCTAGTTGCTCAATGGTTTGTGATTCTGTTCACATTTTTATAAAGACATATGGACATGACTGAGGAAAATATGACTTTTCTACACATGCAGGCACTGATCAAATTCCGTAACAAACATAGCATATCATAATATTATTTAACAAATATAATAATTTGGCAACACAATCGTGAGAACAATTGCCACTCACACTATTGAAGCGAATTGACTTGAAGGCATCAAGAAATGTTGAGACCAGAAATATTAAAAAAAAAAACAAGAAGCAAACAAAGAAGATGAGACAGAAGTTCCTATTTAAAAGAAAAGGAACACAACATCAAAAGCTTTCGAGTAGAACTGGGGAGCAATTCCCTGATTAATGGGGTGTGTAATGAAAGAAATGCTTGAACGCGACCTTTGTCAATGTATTCAATCTATATAACATGAACTGTAGTCATTTAGATGCCCAGTGGAAGTGTATCCAGGGCAAAGTATATTCAGAAGCAAAAGTATCTTTTATAAATATCTAAACTACTGGTTTTGCTTCCTATAAGAGAGTTGTACTTTTATATATACAATCAAAAATGAGTACTAAGACATGCATACATTTTAATTTACAAAATAAAGTTCATCAGAATATACATATATACATTCATTTACTACCAAAAATGAAATAGAATTATAGGATGAGGATGAAATTTTTCATTGTGGATTTCTTTTGTTTTTGATAAGAAACAAGAAACACAATTAAGTTTTAAATGTCTGAAGTGTTATAAACTATACAGTCAAGTAAATTATATATTAGCACAAGTATACATTCTTATACAGGAGAGAAACTGGACAGTACAAACTCATACAACAAAGTTTCCAGAAAAAAAACCATGGTGAGAGTGCCTTTAGGAATACAAATAATGTTTTCAATGTGTCTCTGTCTCTTTGTCTTTCTCTGTGTGTCTGTCTCCCTCTCCATCCCTGCTCCCAGTGTATGCACATGTAACAGAACACATGAGGAAGTCAGAACACTTCCCGAGCTTTGGGTCTTGTCTCAGCTTGAGGCGGGATCTCCTGTTGTGCACTGCTGAGTAGGCCAGGCTTATTGGTCTCTGGGACTTTGTGATCTCCTGTTGTCCCTTCCTTCTGCAGTAAGAAAGCTGGAATTACAGAAGCAAAGGTGTTGTCGTGACATGCATAAACAAGTTGCTTCTGCGTTTTGTGGAAGTATTCACATCTTTAGACTTGAAAATCCATTGATTGATCAGAAATTACTGAGGTGAGGCTGATGCTTGAAAGATAATTCTGAGAGCAATACAGGTTCTGGAAACCTGGTTTGTGATATTTCATAGGAATGTTTGAGAGTCTCAAGCGCTATAGTAGGACCATCCATTGAATTGAGAAGTTTCTCGTCTTGGGTTGAAGAATTAGCTGTGATTAATAGGAGACAAGTGCTATAGAAGTAAAATATTTATTTCAATCAGACAATTGAATGTAATTAGCTGCTGCTGAGAAATCAACTGTTCCTAAGAAGATCCAGTGTCACTGGAATACAGTAGTCTGGGAATATTTACTCAGGGTCAGGACACAGAAGCTATGGTCTGGAGGGCATGCAGGGCTGCATCTCATGCTCATAGCTGAACTTGGGAATGTGTAAGAGTCTCTGATATATTGCTGATTTTTGAAGACACGAAAGCTGTATACTGACGGAGTTGTGGAAAGCAGTGTGAAGCTGAGGAAGGGCCTCTGGTGGAAATACACTTTGGTTGTACTAGAAACCAGAGGATTTAAGGGATTAGAGGAAGAAGCCGAGACGTGATACCATTGGTAAGGTTGGAGCCAATGTAGTTATCAAGAGGCCTTCAGTGAAAGTGCAGCTTTAGGTGCAGAGAGCAGTGTATTGAAAACACTAAGATAATAGTATGTCCACCAAAAACAGCAGCAAGGGCAGCCAGTGAGCTGATCTAAACAAGATTTTAAAAGCCAGGATGACAGAGCCGGGGCTTCTGAAGTCCTGTGATTTTTAAGTGAATCACAGATTTGGACTCTGAACTTTTTATGGTTAGGTTTGGTTGTCAATGTGATTTGACAGGCCTGGCTCTCACTCTTAAAATAGGAAAACATTTTTAATTGATTTTTAACTTTCAAGAGGCCCACTGTTAAGAGACTTTTGACTTTTAAAGTGTTATTGGATATTTAAAGAGAACTTGGACATCTTATATTTTGAGTTTTTTAAAATACTGTGTAACTTTTAATGTTTATTCTGTCTTATGTTGCAATATTAAAATTAACATTGGAAACTAATAAGCAAGGAAAAGTAGGATTTAATAGTGACATATTTGAGCATAAATCAGTCAATGGATAATTTCTGCGGGTTAATTATTTCCTTGGAGGGATTATTTTGCATTTTTTGTCTTTTCAACTTGATTGTTTTTGTCGTGTCCTTACAAACCACAAGCTGGAGTAATTTGGAGAGAAGGACATCAACTGAAAAAACCTGTTTTGAGTTGTAGTTAAGTAGGTAGGATATTCTTCTTGATTAATTATTGAAAATGCTGTTGTGATAATTTCAACCTGAAACCTCACCTTTTTAAAAGGTGTATACTGTCTGTGTGGGGACATGCTGATTTGCTTGTGCGTGCCTGAAGGAAATCGATCACCTGGACCTGGTTTGACTCACCCAAGAGCCATCGAGAAAATTGCACTTGCGTCCACTGAGAAGAGAATAAGAGTTCTTTCTTTTTTAAGAATTAAATTTGTCTATTTACTTCCTAGCCCAATGTGAGCCCTCTCTCATCTTCCAGTACCCACGTATGCAAGTTCTGCCTCCGTTCTCCTTAGAAAGGGAAGGACCATGTCGGTATCAACCCTACGCTTCCTACCCCTCTCCCACTGAGTCTGGTGGGACTCCATTTAGGGTTGGGCAGGCTCCACTAGCGGGCAGGGAGGCAGCAAGCTCAAGGGCAGCCCTTGATCCAGTTGTTTGGGGAACCCCCATGAAGATCGTGTTTCTTTTCTTTTCTTTTTTTTTTCCATCTTAATTAACTTGAGTATTTCTTATTTACATTTCGATTGTTATTCCCCTTTCCGGTTTCTCGGCCAACATTCCCCTAACCCCTCCCCATCCCCTTCTCTATGGGTGTTCCCCTCCCCATCCTCCCCCCATTATCGCCCTCCCCCCAACAATCATGTTCACTGGGGGTTCAGTCTTGGCAGGACTAAGGGCTTCCCCTTCCACTGGTGCTCTTACTAGGCTATTCATTGCTACCTATGCAGTTGGAGCCCAGAGTCAGTTCATGTATAGTCTTTGGGTAGTGGCTTAGTCCCTGGAAGCACTGGTTGGTTGACATTGTTGTTCATATGGGGTCTCAAGCCCCTTCAAGCTCTTTCAGTCCTTTCTAAGATTCCTTCAATGGGGGTCCGGTTCTCAGTTCAGTGGTTTTTTTTTTTTTTTTTTTTTTTTTTTTTCGAGCTGGGGACCGAACCCAGAGTTCAGTGGTTTAATGATGGCATTCGCCTATGTATTTGCTGTATTCTGGGCTGGCTCAGTGGGGCTGGAGAGATGGCTCAGTGGTTAAAAGCACTGATTGCTCTTCCAAAGGTCCTGAGTTCAATTCCTAGCAACCACATGGTGGCTCACAACCATCTGTAATGAGACCTGATGCCCTATTCTGGTGTGTCTGCAGACAGCTACAGTGTGCCCTCCCCCCAACAATCACGTTCACTGGGGGTTCTCTCTGGTTGGCAGTTCAGTCTCTGGGAGCCCATAAGGGTTCAGGTTTGTTGATTCTGTTGGTCTTCTTGTGGAGTTCCTGACCTCTCTGAGTCCCTCGATCTTTTTCCCAATTCTTCTGTAAGACTCCCCGAGTTCCATCTACTGTTCAGGTGTGAGACTCTGCACCTCTTTCCTATTGGCTGTTGTGTGGAGCCTTTCAGAGGAGAGTTATACTAGTTTCTTGTCTGCAAGCAAGCATAACAGAGCATTAATAATTGTGTCAGGAATTGGTTTTTGCTCATAGCATGATTTGGGGCAGTTATTGTTTGACCATTTCCTCAGATTCTGCACATCGTCTCTACACACCTTGTAGGAAAGACACATTTTGGGTTGAAAGCTTTGCGGTAGGTTGCTGTTCCTATCCTACCACTGGGAGTCCTGCCTGCTACAGGTGGGCACTTGAGGATCCATATGCCACACTGGTAGGAATCTCAGCTAGAGTCATCCCCCTTCCTGCTGGGCTCCCTCCCCATACCAGGTCTCTGAAAAGTCCTAGAGATTGACTATCAGCTGATCTCCCTTGTCTCTTCCCTGCTGTTTTTACATATGATCTTCCCCCATCGCCTCTTCTACCCAGTTCCCTCTTTATCCATTGATCCATCTCACCCTCAAAGGTCACCTCATCTTAAACTAAATCTCCTCAAGGTAAAGTTCCTGCTAGACATTGGAATCCATATGTGTAATTAAATTTACACTGCATTTTTATTTTAAAAAGTATACTTTATTTTATTTATTTATTTAGTCAGAGCTGAGTTCAGGGGGCAACTTTACAAGCCTACGTTCTCCTCCCATCTTTGCTCATGTTCTGTGGATTGAGTTCAAGTCTCTAATTCAGATCAACAATGTCTTTGTCCATTGAGCCATCGCAATGACACCTACACTAAACTTTTTAATTACTCTTGAAAAATAAAAGGTTTGCAAAAATATGCTATACATTAATTAGCATATTATTTCTTAAAGATGACCTAAAAGTCCTCAACAAATATTAGGAAGAGTTTACTATTAGTTCTTAACAAGTGGCTGACTAAAGTGTCTATTAACATAACAAAGTGGATGGTGGCCAGTTTTCCCAGCATCCCTCTGTGCCTGTAGTTTTTCTCAGCCCTTCAACTCCTGTACTCTACCCTAACCCTCTCACTTCTAGGGATTTGCCCCAGCCTAATCCATATATAATGCAGCCATTTTGTCTACAGTGGTATCTTAGCCTCTTGGCCCTGGCTGCTTCTAGGTTAGCAGGTCTTCTCTTGATCTCTGTCTCTTTCCCTCCTCTCAACTTTCTATTTAGTCTGCTAGTCATGTTCAGTCTGAACTTTTCCTTGACTGCTTTCTGCCCTCTATCTATAATAAAACCTCCATATTTAGGAGTAGTCATGTTTTCTTCCTCATATTTCATTGTTTTCATTCACTTACTTGTTTATAATAAATTCCTCAGACAGACATTGAACCATAGGAAATAAAAGTGCCGGCCAGCCATATGTACTTTGTGTTACTATGCCATTAAGAGTAGACAGCCTCTATAATATTCTCTGGAAGGAAAAGTGCTCCAGGGCACATAGGGATTTTCAGTGCATGAGTTAATTAAAGTTGCCATTTTAGAGCACAATTATGAATGAGATTTACATATTCTATCACTTCTCATTAATATTAATAGATGGAATATTACTGAAATTATAATTTTCTTACATTAAAATAGAACAACCACGAGAATAATAACAGATACTTAAGAAAGGCATAAAATGTGTATTTTCTACATTGATTGATTTTATTCTTGGGAATCTATAATGATTTTTTCTATTTTATTGTATGCATGTTTTTTCATACAATATATTCAATTCAAGATTTCCTTTTCCCCACTCTTTCCAGTTCTGCCAGACGTTTTCTCCCATCCACATCCATACTCTTTCTGGGTCTCTTTAGAAAACAAGCATCTAAGAAGGAATAATAAGATAACATAAGATAATCAGAAAAACTAAACAAACAAGAAAAAGAACAGAAGAAAAAGCAAAGGTTGGGGAGAAAAAAAATCATTCTCTCACACAAGAATTTCATAAAACACAAAGTTGGAAACATGTACACAAAGGAACTGTAAGGTAAAAGACAAGAAAGAAAATACCCATACCATTTGAAACCACAAACTTCCTATGATATTTTGGGTTCGGTTTTTGTTAGATATCTACTTCTGGGCATTGAGCCTAGCCTTAAGAGTACTGTGTTTCTGTAGCCAGGTTGCCTTGGAGAAAATTAATCTTTCATTTCCAAGTTTTTATCAAGTAGAGATAGCTTATTGCTTAGGGATGGAGTCATGTGTCTCCATCTCTTCTCAACTTTAGGACTGCCTCTGGTGCAGGTCCAGTACATCCTCCCACAGTCTCTCTGAGTTTATATGTGAATTTCCCCCTATGGTAATGCCTGTTTCTCTTAATGTTCTCTCAGCTGGCTGTAGCAAACTTTCTACCCGCTCTTCTACTGAGTTTGCTAATCCATAAGGAGAGGAATTTGAGTGAAGTATTTCATTCATAGCTGAATGTTTCAAAGTATCTCACTCTCTACACATTGTATAGCTGTTGGGTCTCAATATTTGTTCCATCCTACTGTAGGAGGAAGCTTTTTTGATGGCAGGTGAGCAACACACTTATCTATTAGTATAGCAGTGTGTGATTAAGCATTATTTTATTTAAAAGTTCTTTTAGCATATCAGTATTATTTGGTTTTCCCTATATCCATGAGCTATTCAGTCTCATGATATTGGCAAACTTAGAAAAGTCAGGTATATGTGTGATCTTATATAGTGGTATTTAAATCAAATCAGGTATTGATTAGATATTTCCATTAGCTTTGTGCCATTATAACGGCATAGTTTCTTGTAAGTAGGTTAGGATTTTAGATCATAGGATCAATATTCTATAATAATTCTATAATTTTATATAGGCAAATCTTTCATTCAGTATTCAGTTGATAAGTTACTATGAGTTTTTAAATTCTGTTGTTTCTGTTATTGTTTACTCACAGATTTAATTTGTGGTGGTCAAATAGACAAGATTTTGTTTTAAATTTCTTGTATCTGGTGAAGTTTCCTTGTGTTCAAGTATGTGGTCAGTTTTGGAGAAAGTTCTATAAGGTGCTTTAAAAAGGTATATTCTTTCAGTTTACATGAAATGTCTCCTAAATATCTGTTAGATTCATTTGATTTATGACCTCAAGTGTTCAGCATTTCCCCCTTTAGTTTCTGTTGGGATGGCATGTCTGTTTATAAGTTATCCATTATTATTGCTTAAGAATTAATATATGATTTAATTTGCTGTGGTGATTGTTTTATGAACATGAGTGTCCTGGAATTTGGTGCAAAGATGCTAAGAATAACAAAATCCTCTTAGTGGATTTCTTGTCTCTTCTGATTAGTTTTGTGTTGCAGTCTATTTTGTCAGACTTTAAAATCGCTACACCTTCTTGATTTTTCATTTTCATAATATTTTTATTGATTACTTGGGGTGTTCACATCATGAATTCCTGTCACATTCACTTAACAGTCCTTCAAGCTCTGCCCTTTCCCACCCCTTTGTGTTCTCCCACTAGAAAGAAAAAAGACAAGAAGTATGAGGAAGAGGTCTAAATTGTGGTATTTGTGTTGCCCATATACTGATTGGAGCATGGTCAAACTCTCAGAGGACAGCCACTTAAAGATAATTGAGTCCTTAGCTTTCCTGTCCTTTATACTCAGTGGGAACAGATTATGGACTTCCATATGATTTCTGTCTATAGCATGGACCATAGACATCCACAGGCTATCTAGTGTCAGCATGTGTCATGGACTTCAGCATGGTCTCTGGTGGCAGTACAGATCATACACATCAACATATTACTTTGACACAGCATAGGCCATGGACACCTTCACAGCCCTTGTCCCTTATTTGCAACATAGACCAAGGATATCCACAAGGCCCTCAGTTGCAGCATGATCAAAGTAATCAACACAGCTGCTAGATGCAGTAGGACCATGGACCTAGACAGTACTCTTGTCATCAATATAAACCACAGACATCAACATGTCCTCAGGTGGCAGCCCAGGCCACTCACATCAACATAGGCCTCAGTATCCACGGCTTATTTACTTCTTAGTCTCCTTATCTGGCAATTACTTTGTCCAATTTTTTTAACCTGAGGTGATATCTATCCTGGATATTGTGGTATGTTTCTAGATCCAGAAGAAGGATAGATCTTGTTTTCACATCTATTCTGTTAATTTCTGCCCATTTTTTGGAAAGAACTGAGAACATTGATGTTGAGAATTATCAATGAACAGTATTTGTTGGTTTCCACTATTTTGTTTTGATGTGACTTTCCTCATTTTATATGCTTGTGAAATATTTAATTTTGTGTGTGTGTTTTTTGGGGGAATGGGTATCTTTGAGCATTAACCTCTATCAGCTTCCTACAGAAGTAGGGCTGGACTTGTAGGCAGATGCTGCTTGTTTTTTGTTGTCTTATCTTTTTAAAATCACAAAACATATTTCTTTACCTATTGTGATTAAAAATTTTTCTAGGTATAGTTATCTCTGCTGGCACCCATGGTTTCTTATAATATGTAGAACGATTGTTCTGAGTCTTCTGGCTTTTAGATTCTCCATTAAAGTGTTGGGTATTATCCTAATGAATCTGCTTTATGAATTACTTGGTCTTTTTTTTTCCTTGAAACCTTTAATAACTATTCTTTGTCTATTATGTGTAGTGGTTTGACTATTATGTGCTACGGAGACTTTTCTAGTTCAGTCTCTTTGAATTTTTGTGTGATTCTTACATGTTGATATACATCTCCTTCTTTAGACTTGTGAAATTTTCTTCTTCTATTATTTTTTCCTCTTTGTCTTCTGTCATGGTTCATATTTTATTCATTCTTGCTCTTTTTGTCATAAGGCATCAAAAATTTTAGACTATGAAGGAAGTAAACTGAACTGCATTAATATCATAACTAAAATTTTGAGATATTCTCTTTTCTAAACTGAGACTAGAACCCAAGAAATTATGCTTGTCAAGCAGAGCTCTATTACTCTGACCCATTCTCTTCACTATGCTCAGGAGACTGAGGAATGACATATTTATTGCTCTTGATTTGCGGAATTACTTTCATTTTGACTGTAGAAATTTTAATTCAACTGTGGTTATACCTTGTTTTATCTGATTTAAAGTCTTGAGTTATTTTCTTTGTCTTGGATCAAACACATGTAACTTAAGGATATTCCAAATGATTGGAAGTATGTCTATACTACTGTCAGACTCATTTCAGATTTATACATCCACAAGTCTTCATCCACTTAAAGAACAGATGAAGTGTATTTGCAGAACAGCTAAACATACTTCTCCTAGGTATAGAATATATAATCCCCACTTTCAAAAACTGAGACAGGAAAGTCCTAAATTGGAGATTAGCATGGGACACTGTGCAACTCACTCCGGAAATAGCTGAAATCATGTAATATTAGTTTTTTATACTAGTGATATAGCTTTACATTTCTTGTACATAGGATAATTGCAATTGTGTACAAAATCTTCTCTAACCTTGTTTATGCAGCCTATGTATAAAGATACACTTTCAAATCATTGAGGTAAATACCAGGGGATAAAATTACTGGAAAGTATAGTCAGGTTTTGTTTTGTTAAAAATCTTTGCCAAGTTCTTTTCCAAAGAGTGGTGTCATTTTGCATCCTACAAGCAAATAATGAGTGTTATTGTTCCACATGACCATAAGCATTTGGTGTTGTCAGTTGGATTTTAACCAAACTAATGGCTGTGTGGTGATAACTCATTATTGCTTTAATGTGCTTTTCCATGATGATATTAAATAGGGGGTATTTTTTCCTACATTTATTCACCATCCGTGTGTCTTCTGTAGTGAAGAATATTCTTTAGCGAAGAACTGTAATTGTGTTTACTTAACCTAATCCAAAAAGCAATTTGTTAAAGGTTATTGGGTAGTTTTAAGAGTTTCCAGCAATCACAAACACTAGCTTTACAGAACTGACCGTCTTTTTTCTCTGTTCTACTGTGGTCACAGAAAATTGGACTATGTGTTCAAGCTTTGTTACTATCATTTTCAGGTCTCTCTTACTCCATTCAAATAATATAAAACAAGTGAAATCTTCAGGCATGAGGAGCGCTCTTTTGAGTTGTAGGTCAGGGTTGTCTAAGAGACTTGCAAAATGTTACAGACTAATATTACGGCCCTTGGTTTTCCTGCAGAGGTGAAATGTATGTCCTATTTGCTGAAGACACTTTGCATGTCAAACGTAAGTCCTAGAGTTCCCTGAATGCCCTGAATATCTCATTTAGGAAGACTAGTTTTTATGATACAAGGAGAATCCTTGCAAGCATCCAAAAGAAAAAGGAAACCCACCTCTGGTGCCTATGAACTATAAGAAAGATCAGTGTGCTATAATCACCATAATGGTGCAGTGGTGACACACATACAGTAATCAACACTTCTCTAATTGGACTTAAGACCCACTATAAAAGAATAAAAATCATGCCTAGTACTAAATACCTATCCAGACACCTTAGGTTAGTGCCGTCAAGGTTCTTGAAGGAGAAAATGTAACTACCACTTGAGTAAAACAGCATAATACCTAATAATAATCTAAATATTTATTCTTATAGCCACAGATCAAAGTAATCTTTACTCACATCAAGAAAACTCTTTGCAATACATAGAAACCATTTCAGAAAATCACAACTATTCAAAATAAAGAACTGTGGAGCTCATTCCCAATGTGTATATTTTCAAAAAAAATCCTCCCATATCTAAGGTTTCAGAATCATTGCAGAAGAAGGAGCAAAAAGGTAGTAAGATCTAGATGACAGGGATGTCATGAGAACAAGTCTTCTAGTAGTTTTAGAATCTATATCCACAATGTCTCATTAACATAACTTCCTAAACATTAGGTACAAAAATACAATAGCAGCATATGTGTACATCAAAACCCCAAGAGACCTCAAACTTCCTCTTCAAGTAACTGAGAGCTTTAGGCAACAAAGGAATACTAAGAGTGGGAGAAATAGTCTCTTATAACAAAGAGTACCAGTATGATCTCCAGTTTCCTATGGACATCCCTAAAACTACATACAAATATTATTATACAAATTGAACAGGCTGTACTTAGGAATACGTGTATGTGTGTGTTAAATATATATGTAACAGTGATTAGTTAAAGAGCAGCCAAGAATTTGAGAAGCCACAAGGAAAATTTACAGGTAGGATTTAAAGAGAGGAAGAAGGAGAAATGATGTGATTATATCATAATCTCAAAAATAAAAGTTATAGTAACAATAAAATAAATATTTTTCAATTTTCCATCTGCCAAACTATAATTTTGTCTATGGGCCTTGAAATGAAAGCTCCTAAGTGATCTACGCCCTCAACCTAAATGTAGAGGTGACTTCCATGGCCACTTCTCATTTTACCTCCAAGAATACACAGAGAAACATTTGCTCAAATAGGAAAGTGGCATTCAAAATGAAGTTAGATTCTACAGCATTACCAGACAGGTTCTTCCTTTATTGGTTACTATTTATAGCACCTTATTCTATACTACGGAGGTCTTTTCTTCCGTGCACTTCTACTATGTTGTTTCCTGTATGAGATCAGATGTCTGGCTTCTTGATATGGATCGAGTATCTTACTCTCCTGTCCATTGCTGTGCAGGTCTTGTGAAATGACAGTGAGGGGTTATATTAAACTATCCCCACCCATTCAGGAAATTCAACTTCCGCTGAATTTCCAATGATTGTAACTTTGAATGAAAAGTTTACACATATAAACACACACACACACACACACACACACACACACACACACACACACAATTCTTAGACCTGGAGTAATGAACTATATATAATTTACTTTATAAGATTACAGAGTGTGAAATTTCATCCAATTACCTAGAGAATAAGATTGGACTCATAACATAGGTTAGAAAAATTTTCAACAAAAAGGCAATCTTTGCTACCAGGTAAAACATTTTCTTAATTTTTAATATTTTTATCTTTTATTTTATATTTTATGCTCTTTTTAGGTTGTAATAAATGGTTTTCAGCTAATGTTCTTTTAGGTAACATAATTTGATTATCTTTTTTGTTTCCATCTTGAGAAGTAAGTTCCAGGATCAATGGAATTTCATCTTCTTATAATTTTAGCACAGGTATTCAGTAAGCAAGTTGTTCTCCATAGAATTGTTTTTTACAGTGTCATTTGCTTGTGATAAACTCTTGTCTGAAAATATTAATGGAATTTTGTTTCAGAATTTGATCACACTGTGACACCCCCCACACACACACACACATGATTTTATTGTTTACTAGAAAAACATGTTCTAGTTCTGGTGTTTCTCTGCCCTCAGCAAAGAACTTTATTCCCTCGGCTGGAATACAGATACACCATTAGTACACACATTTAATCCCAAACTATTAAGGTAAAACTAGTTGGTAGAAGGTGGCACCCATCTTTGAAAGTTTTGTCTAATTGAGTGACTAACAAAGTAATAAACCAGAGAGAGATTTTACAGAATATGATATGGGCAACTATCAATAGAAGACAGAGGAAAGGGAAGCTATTTAAGAGAGCAGAAGGAAAAACATTACAAATAAGCAAAGAAACAAAGAGGTGGTAGTTTTTCCTGGAAAGTTGTACACTGACAGGTTGTAGAGGAAGACCAAGCTATACACAGGCGAAAAGGCGAATGAGTCAGAGAAGAAGGAGAATGTGAGAGTTAGTTGAGCAGAGCAATTCAGGAGAGAGAGAGAGAGAGAGAGAGAGAGAGAGAGAGAGAGAGAGAGAGAGAGAGAGAGAGAGAGAGAGAGTCCAGATTGAATCAGTGAGCTTAGAGAGGAGTTTGAGTCAGAACAACTGAGTTGACTCACCTAGCCAGAGATCAGATAAGTAGAAGGAAGGGATGAGCTTACTCAGTAGCCAGTCTCAGAGGCTGAAAACATTCTAGGCCTAGGTTAGATTATTTGAAGGTTTGAGGCTTCCAGGACTAGGCCTAGGTTATCAGACAGAGGCAATAAACCTTCTAGAAGACAATTCCATTCGGCAGATAAAATTTACCTTTGAAGAATTTTTCAAATATCAGTGCATTGTATTGTGCATGTCCTTCTGAGTATTACAATGAAATCTTAATGTATTGCTTGCACCTGCTTGATCGATCACCCCTTTGTTCAGTGCATCCGGAGCACCTGCACTATCCTTTCATTTGTCACTGACTAGCTTTCTCTAGTATCATCGTTACTGTTGCTTTTCTGCAAGACTTTAAGAAATGCCTAATTCATCTAAGAATGGTGCCATGGTAATGTGGGAAGAACACTGGTTTAAAGCAAACTACAAATCTTGAAAGAGGAAAACACATGAGCCCAAATATTATATTTCAATATTTCAGGGATGCAGGTCCTAAAGCTCAGTATAGACCTTCTTGCTATTTGTGATGTCAATCATTCAGTAGGACTCTGGGATCACATGTCCTGACAGGAAGTGAAGATCAGTGTACATTCAAAATGCTTTAGGCCAACGTTAGCCAGTTAATAAACAATGGAGATCTTTACTGGCAGCGCATATCTTATGCTACTAATTTCCAATACAGAGCAGTTTCAGTATATAAAAATAGTTTAAGCAACCAAACTGCCAGAGCTTATTATTTCTGTAATGGTATGGTATTATGTTAAATATTTTAGGAAAGTATTAGTTCTTATCACTCACAGTAGGCAAATGTTTTAAATAGCAGTAAGAATGGTCTATACTATCAGTCCTTGCTTCAACTGTATAACTAAGAAATACTAATATCGATTTTAAAAAGTAACCCACTATTGTTAATGTACAAGAGCATTAGTTCCAGGATCCGGCATTTTCTTTTTGTTGAAGCCTACAGAGTTTATAACATGCTGATTTGAAAATCAAAGGTCTATTTCAGAGTCATTGCTCCCTTAGGAATGCTTGAATTTGAATAGCAATAGATTTATAAGTGGTCATAGTGTAAGAAAAGCCTTTCGTAATTCCTTGTGTTTCTTTACTAAACTCACATGGTATATTTTGAGGGGAGAAAAAGAAAGAACTCACTGGCACTTAGATAACCTTGAAACAGCTTTCTCTATATAAAATTATAGTGAACTCTTCCAAGGAAACATAGCTGACCATAAGCTTTAATGGTTTTTATTGGATGATCATTGATTAAATAAATGTCTACTTTCAATGCTCAGCAAGACTATAGAAATTATTTAAATGTGAAGAATTGAGACCAGGGCGTATTGAAATTCCACTCAAGATCAAAACAAGCATCAATAAAAAAATCTTCAATCATGCATCTTAAAATAGATTGCTAATTCATACTTTCAGTACACACACACACACACACACACACACACACATACACACACACACAAACACACACACAGGTACACACAAACACACACACATACACACACAAACACACACACATACACACACACACATACACATACACACACACACACACACACACACACACACACACACACACACAGAGCCAAGCACCACTAAGAACACTCACCTTTAATGACAGCTATGTTTCAAGTAAGCTCACCAGTCATAGTTAAATACACCTAACAGTTGAGAAGTATGTTTAATTGGAAACCTATCTTTTTACTGCTTGGGGTATATTTTGCTGGTGGAATAAGAATACTCAGTTATTCATTAATAAATATCATAATGAGTTTGTATACATATGTAAGCTGCCCAAAAGTTTCATGGAGTCATGCCAAACATCTGCTCATTTTGCATGAATAATAATTTGCACTTCAGAAGTAAAAGGTAGTTTTCAGTCAATAAGCACAATAATCATTATACATATTAGCTACTTTATGCTTTTATTACTGTAATTTGTGTCAATTTGGTGCAAGTATGTGATAGATGTGGCCTGTACTGTTTTAACAGGACAGAAATTTGCAGAAATAACTGCATGTTTTGTACCTGCGTGTTCATACCGTGGATAGGATTTCTCCATTGGCAAACCTAGAAGCATTATGATAATTGTAGTGTAAAAATGTAAAAATAGAATGGCGTTTTGAGGAGAGATGATTGTCAGAAAATGTTTAACTAACAATAGAACTTATCTTCCAAAATTCTTCTATGAAGGAGTTTTATCTGTAGATCATAAGGCAGTCAGATGAACAAATATAGGCTACATTTTCATAATCACAATGACATTGAGATAAAATAACCTATCAGGTGCATCCCAACCCGTATCATTAAGAAAATAGCCAGAATACAGCATGGTGTCCTAGTAAAGTGTTATTTGGTATTCTCCATTCATTATTACATAATAAAAACACTGCAGTCACTTATTTGCACAATTATTCTGTGCTTTTAAGAGGAAAGTGCCTGTTCATTCATGGTCAATTCTTTGGCTACTGTTTCTATTTGGCTTGTGAAGATGAGTTTCATTTTATCTATTGCACCATACTTCTTCATTTGAATGCTTTGTATTCTGTCCATCATGCCGCTGGAAGGAATTTTCCTATTACACACCTTAAAGATACAGGCTTTACAGGAGGATTCCTGGTAAACTGGTTTAATAACCTGTCACTTAAGTCAGACCCAGTCACTTGGTACCACACTGAAACTCAAAGGAAGTTGAGGAGCAGGCAAGCAGTAGTCTCGCTTGATTGACACTTTATTTCTCCCTGTCATTAAATAACTGCTCTCCTTTCTGCACTCCTTCATTACTCAACACCATATGTCCTCGCCTTCCATTCCGGAACTTGGGTTTCAAGATACATGATGTGAGAATTGCTAGCATTGTTCTCGGCATTCTATTGAAAACTGGGTGAAAGTGTGTTTTGAAGATGCATGAGTTGTAATAAATCATGACATCTCTCAATGACACTTTCAGATGAATATGTTTATTGGGCCAGACAACTGAATCACTGAGCGTTATTTACCTCATGTGCTGACAAATCATGCCAGATGTTGGATTTAAACTCTGACTCAGTGACTGCAGCGGAAAACTACCTTGGCATTTTACAAAGCATCTGTTACAGGCATAAAACATGAGCTACAGAGTTTTAATGTAAGCAATACCAAACAAGAGATTAAAGTCATTACCTTGGCAAATCCAGAGAGCATGAAGGCTGAAGCAAGTCAGAATAGAACCTGCTATACTAAAGGCAAGTGCCTCCAGTATGTTTTTATTAACATTTCAGTAGACAAGTGTGTGACATGTATGAATTCAACTAACATGGCACAATATAAATATCTCGACTTTGTAATATTTATTTACATGTCACGATCATGTTAGTTTAACTTTTTTTTTTAACTTTTTGAATGTAACAATAAACAGATAAGATGTTAACTACATGTTTGTCCAATTATTACTACGGACATTGAATTAATTTCAGAGAAAAATCAATACCAAAAAAATTACCAAAATAATTTAATTGGAATTTACTTTAAGAGGAAAGGGGTTACATTTCTGGGTTAACCATCAAATCGTCCTGCAGTTTAAATGTTATCAGCTGTGTAACAGCTAGAGGTAAAAGATATTGCAGGAAGAGTAAAGACCACCACGCTCTGATATTGCAGTAATGGTTAGATATTTGAAGAAAGGATTGATTGCCAACGTGGTGAGAACAATGGGCAGGGGTAAGGGGCTAGAGGACATTATTGTGAAATTTAAAACAACTCAGATTTCTTTTTTCCCCCTTTGAATACAAGTTCTGGAGCACCAATGGATCATTCACACTGGAAGAAATGGAGAAGGGGAAGGTTTGCTTGTTTTTCTTTTTTATTGGGATTTTTAATTTACACACAAACGTTATCCCCTTTCCCCCACCCAACCACCAACCCCTTCCCACCTCCCCACCCTGACATTCTCCTACACTGAGAGATCCAGCCTTGGTAGGACCAAGAGCTACTTCTCCCTTTGGTGCCTAACAAGGCTATGCTCTGCTACATATGCAGCTGGATCCATGGGTCTATTCATGTGTACTCTTTGGATGGTCATTCAATCCCTGGGAGCTCTGGTTGGTTGGTATTGTTGTTCTTATGGGGTTGCAAAACCCTTCAGCTCTTTCAATCCTTTCTCTAACTCCTCCAATGGGGACCCCACTCTCAGTTCAATGGTTGGACGCTAGCATTCGCCTCTGCATTTGTCAAGTTCTGGCTGAGCCTCTCAGGAGATAGCTATATCAGACTCCTGTCAGCATGTACTTCTTGGCTTCAGCAATATTGTCTGAGTTTGGTGGCTGTATGTATACGGAGTAGCTCCCAAGGTGAGGCAGCCTCCAAATGGCTATTCCTTAAGTCTCTGCACCAAACTTTGGAAGGTATGTTTTGAAATGGATCTGCATCAGAATGTAAAAAAAGAAAAGCAGTGCTTAGCAGTCAGAGGCCTGTGCCTACTGGAACATGTGTGTGCTTTCACGGGCCTAGAAAAACTACACAGAACAGGTAGAAGCTTACATGATTTTATTATGTGTTTTGCTCTCTGGTTTAGTTTTTAAAACATGCCTGTGGGACTCCAAATAGCAGGGCAGAGGGCTGTCTTGGACTCTGCTACTTTTCTTTGGATCCCTTTCCCTTAACAGGGATGCCTTGTCTCATCACAATAGGAGAAGATGCACCTAATTATTCTGCAAGTTGATGTGGGTTGATTTCCATGGGAGGCCTCCTCTTTTCTGAGGAGAAAGGGAGGACAGGTGGATGGGTGTGTGGGGCATGAGAGGAGAGGGAGAGTTGGGGAGGGAAAAAAGGAGGTAAAGCTGAGTTGGGAATGTAAAGTAAATATATTAAAAATGATTTTTTAAAATAAAGTGCTTCAGTATGCGTTTGAACTAAGTACCCCTGCATAAATGTATCAGATGTGCAATTTGGTCGTCATGTGGGTCCCCAACAACTGGAGTGGGGACTGTTCCTTGACTCTATTATCTGTCCGTGGAAACAATTCCTATAACTGGCCCACCTTGTTAGCCTTCAGTGTGAGAGAACGTACCTAGTCCCTCAATTACTTCATGTGCTGGAGTGGTTGATACCAAGGGAGGCCTTCCCCTTCCCAGAGAAGAAGGAGAACTGAGGTTGGAAGGAGGGACAGTGTGAGGTGGGGACAGGGAAGAGAGGAGGACATGTCAGTATATATATATGTATATTGAGAGAGAGAGAGAGAGAGAAGAAGAAGAAGAAGAAGAAGAAGAAGAAGAAGAAGAAGAAGAAGAAGAAGAAGAAGAAGAAGAAGAAGAAGAAGAAGAAGAAGAAGAAGAAGAAGAAGAAGAAGAAGAAGAAGAAGAAGAAGAAGAAGAAGAAGAAGAAGAAGAAGAAAAAGAAGGAAAAAAAGGAAGGAAGGAGGGAGAGGAAAAGAAGGGAGGAAGGAAGGAAGGAAGGAAGGAAGGAAGGAAAAGGAAGTGCTTCATGAGAGATAGACGCCTATTTATTTATTTATCATAATATTTCAGGCCTGAATCTCAAAGATCACCTATTATCCCATTTCTGCTAGTGAAGAATGCATGCTCCATAGATAATGTCTTTGAGCATGCTCGCCTGGTGGAAAAGCTGCATCGTCCTGTGTGACAAAGGCACTACTGTTCTCAGTGTGAGCTTGGCCCTCATGACTTTGTAAACCCCATAGAGGCCTCACTTAGTAGCATAGTGACACCTGAGGCTTGATTTCAGTGTGTGATGTTTGGAGCAGAGGGCTAAGTTTCCAGAGCATAGAAGTACCCAGGGAATAGAAGTACCCAGCACATAGAAACACTCTTACCACTCCATGAGGGAAAAAAATGGAATAAATCCTTCAACTGTAAAGTTCCTTTCCTCCCTAAGATGGTGTCGAGAGACATTTTCTCCAGCTCTCACAGAGCAGGTCAAACACAAGAGTCCCACTGAAATGACTAGAAGGAGGGTCACTGAATGTGTCACTGGTGCCGAGCAAACATTTCAGAGCTTTTGGCTGAAGTAAAGAAGCTACAAAATCGCTATGGTTTTAACTTAATGTGGTTTTGGTGGCTTCTCACATCTGACAGGGAGGAAGCTCGTCACCAGACAATCATTTAGTGTTTGGGATTTCTCACATTTGGCTACAGTTTTCAATGCGGCGATTTTAAGACCCCTGCCTTGAAAGAAATGGAAACTGTCAGGAGTTTGGACATTTGGAGGCTGGAGATTTTCTGAGACTAGGCATGGAGATGGAATTTGTCATCTCACGCGTGTTATAAATTCGTATATTACTGAGGAAATGTGAGAATGTGGCATCCGTCTTCTGGAAGGAAGAGACAGTAGGCTTGGGGAGTGACCTTATTGTACTGAACCACTGGTTACTTAGTCGTTTGGTTTCCTAGCTTCATGTGTTTACATTTGCCTCTTGGTGAGGATCTGCCACGGGTGAAGTGCTTGTTCTTTGAGAAATTGAGAAGCTTTAGGAGATCTGGTTTCACTGGAAAAGTGGCCTCTCAGGCTGGGCCTGGAAGCTTGGTTCCTGACTGCAGATGCAATGTGGCCATGCAGGCTACTGCTCCAGTCTATGCTTTCTCTGGCTGCTGCCAAGGCTTCCTCCCCCTCACTGGTTGGTTTCCTCTGGGACTGTGAGCCCAGATGAACCCCTTTCACTTCAGTTGCAATAGTCAAATTATTTTAACATAGCATCAGAGAACTAACTAGGACATTGGTTACTTATAAAAGAAACCAAAAAACTTACTTTTTTTTTCTGCTAGCTCTAAACATTATGACTCTTTTCAAACTTTTTTCTTTTTTTCAAATTATCTTAATCTTCTTTTGTTAAAGTTCAGTCTTTATCCTCCTCCAGTTCTGCCCTCTGAAGAATGTCTAGTGATTCATTTACTCTAATTTGCTGTTACTTTTTCCTTTACTACATTTAATAAAAATTAATTTTCCTCACAACTGCTATGACTCTGAACACTGATAAATTATCAAAACAAAGTTAACTGAATTTCACTCGCTCGCATCACCCAGAAGCTCTTTAGCCCACTTACTTACTGCAACTTCATTTGGACTCTCCTTACATTGAAGTCGTAATTAAATGGCATGTTTTAGGAACGGATGTTTCATATTGTATTTTTTTCCATTTAGTAACATTTGAAAACATCTCTCTTCTTCCAAGCCGTCAAAGGATATTCCTTTTGAGGGTAAAGTGTGGGTATTTAAAGGTACACAGAACTTGAATAGTACAAATCTGATTTCTCATTTCTAATCAGTACCAAGTGTATGTATTATGTATAGAAATTACCCTGGATGCAATCATCAAGGCAGCTTTATTTCTTGCAGTTTATATCTTTTCTTTCATTTTAATTTAAGCTAATTTTAGAATGCTTACAACATTAATTTAGGAGAAGCAAGGGACACTGGCTCTTAAGATTTAATGATACTTCCATTCTTATATTCTTAGTCAGGATCATTTTTTTTCATCTTTATTAAATTTGGTATTTCCTATGTATATTTCGATTGTTATTCTCTTTCCCGGTTTCCGGGCCAACATCCCCCTAACCCCTCCCCCTCCCCTTCTCGATGGGTGTTCCCCTCCCCATCCTCCCCCCATTACTGCCCTCCCCCCAACAATCATGTTCACTGGGGTCCAGCCTTGGCAGGACCAAAGGGCTTCCCCTTCCACTGGTGCTCTTACTAGGATATTCATTGCTACCTATGAGGTTGGAGCCCAGGGTCAGTCCATGTACAGTCTTTGGGTAGTGGCTTAGTCCCTGGAAGCTCTGGTTGGTTGGCATTGTTGTTCATATGGGGTCTCAAGCCCCTTCAAACTCTTTCAGTCCTTTCTAAGATTCCTTCAACGGGGGTCCCGTTCTCAGTTCAGTGGTTTAATGATGGCATTCGCCTATGTGTTTGCTGTATGATGATGGCTTGAGAGATGGCTCAGTGGTTAAAAGCACTGGTTGCTCTTCCAAAGGTCCGGAGTTCAATTCCCAGCAACCACATGGTGGCTCACAACCATTTGTAATGAGAGCTGATGCCCTATTCTGGTGTGTCTGCAGACAGCTACAGTGTGCTCTTAAAAGTAAATTAGTCAGGATCATTTTATATGGTTTAATATCGCATAGTTTTCCTCTAGGACTTAATGTCTGAATGTGTGTGTGTGTGTGTGTGTGTGTGTGTGTGTGTGTGTCTGTGCATGTGTGTGTCTTTCTCATTTATTTCAACAGGTATTCCTAATGTAACCTATTCCTTAATGTAGATGGCACAACTTATAGATAGCTCTAAAGATAACAGAATTGTTCATTCAGGCAGACTTTTCAACAGAATAATTCAGCACCCATTTTCCATCCAGAAGACTGTGAATGGATGTGTTAATACCTGGTAATCTTTGATATTCTGTAAAACCAACCTTCATGGAATCCCTCAGGATCCTGAGCACAGTTTCTCAGTCACTAGAACCCATTCTTGTGGAAAAGGTCACAGGTGCTTTGCAAAGAATAAGCACCTTGCAAAGGAGTTTCCATGTAGCCATGCTAAAACTTTGTGATTATTTTCACAAAAAAACATTTTCCCAAAGCTTTACTCTGTTTAAATATGTAACTAGACAATCCAATTGTTTGTTTGTTGTTTGTTTTGTTTTATTTTTGTTTCTTGTTTGTTTGTTTGTTTGCTTTTTGACCCAACACCGGCTAAGTTATGCTGACCTGAGTTTCATTTCTACCTAACCTGGCTCTTTTCTTTGCCAGCCATGATGCTTGCAGAGACCCAGCAACTTATATATGCAGAATAAATATTGTATCTCCCAGGAATACCAGAAGCTACACTATGAAGTCTTACCAACATAACTGCCTAGGTATGAGCTGCTAAGAAGCAATAGACATACTAATGTGGACAGGGACAGCCAAAGAGATCTCAACCCTACACAAAGAACTGGAGGCCTCTAAGAAATGCTGAGAGCAGGAGAAATAATCCTCCCAATAGAAAAGTTTATCAACTAACTTTCCAAGAGCAAGTAGCACTGAAAACATTCATACAAGTAATAACATGCATACTGAACCAGCTACATTTATATCTTATACATGCTGAATTTAGGTATATATTCAACTATACATTAACAATAATTAATGAAAAAAGAAGTGATTAAATTTGAAAAATGGCATAGACAGGTATACGGTAAGTTTTGCAGGAGTTTAATTGATGCAGGGATATAACAATCTCAAAATTATAATAAATATATTCTTATTACAAACCCATATAACCTTTTGCTCAATTCTCCTCTTCATGAATAAATAAATAAGTAAATAAACAAACCCAACGCTAGCTTTTTTTTTGCACTAATGCGAAACAGTATTCTTTTTTTTTTAAATTGGATTTCTTTTAAATTTACATTTCAAATGTTATTAGTTTCCCAGTTTCCTGGATATAATCTCCTTATCCCATCCCCCTCCCACTCTTTTATAAGGGTATTCCCCTCCCCATCCATCCCCCCCCAACATTCCCTACACTAGTGGTCCAACCTTGGCAGGACCAAGGGCTTCTCCTTCCATTGGTGGCCAACAAGGCCTTCCTCTGCTACATATGCAGTTGGAGTCATGGGTCAATCCATGTATAGTCTTTGGGTAGTGGTTTAGTCACTGGGAGCTCTGGTTGGTTGGCATTGTTGTTCTTATGGGGTTGCAAGCCCCTTCAGCTCTCTCAATTCTTTCTCCAATGGGGGTCCCATTCTCAGGTCAGTGGTTTGCTGCTAGCATTCGCTTGTGTATTTGACATGCTCTGGCTGTGTTTCTCAGGAGACATCTATATCTGGTTCCTGTCAGCATGCCCTTTTTAACTTCCTCAATCTTATCTAGTCTTGGTGCCTGTATATATATACCACCGCTGCCACCGTTCCAAACTCTGACTCCATATCACTTCCTATGGATATTTTTGATCCCCCATTTAAGAAGGAGTGAAGCATCTGCATTTTGGTCATACTTCGTCTTCAGCTTCCTGTGGTCTGTGGATTGTACCTTGGGTAATTCAAGTTCTGGGGCTAATATCCACTTATTAGTGAGTGCACAGCATGTGTGTTTTTCTGTGATTGGTTTACCTCACTCAGGAAGATATTTTCTAGTTCAATCCATTTGGCTATGAATTTCATGAAGTCGTTGTTTTTGATAGCTGTGTAGTACTCCATTGTGTATATGTACCACATATTCTGAATCCATTCCTCTGTTGAAGGGCATCTGGGTTCTTTCCAGAAAGCTTCTGGCTATTATAAATAAGGTTGCTGTGAATCAAATGGAGCATGTGTCTCTGTTGTATATTGGAGCATCTTTTGGATATATGCCCAGTAGAGGTATAGCTGGGTCCTCAGGTAGTACAATGTCCAATTTTCTGAGGAACCTCCAGATGTATTTCCAGTGTGGTTATACCATTTTGTAATCCCACCAACAATGGAGGAGTGTGCCTCTTCTCTATGTCATTGTCAGCATCTGTTGTCACCTGAATTTTTTGATCTTAGCCATTCTGACTGGTGTGAGGTGGAATCTCAGGGTTGTTTTGATTTGCATTTCCCTAATGACTAAGGATGTTGAAAATTTCTTTAGGTACTTCTCTGCCATTCGATATTCCTCAGCTGAGAATTCTTTGTTTAGC
The DNA here is from genome assembly GCF_011064425.1 of Rattus rattus. Classification (NCBI taxonomy): domain Eukaryota; kingdom Metazoa; phylum Chordata; class Mammalia; order Rodentia; family Muridae; genus Rattus; species Rattus rattus. Next base: position 62,213,154 of record NC_046157.1, on the reverse strand, counting down.
ACTGTACCCCATTTTTAAATAGGGTTATTTGGCTCTCTGGAGTCTAACTTCTTGAGCTCTTTGTATATTTTGGATATTAGCCCCTCTATCAGATGTAGGATTAAGTATTCTTCATATTAGGTGCAGATTTCATACTGGTTGAAAAACTTTATAGATGAAAATCAAAACATCAAATATGTCAGTGGCGGTGATGGTTTGAATGTGAGAGTTCCTCATTTATTCCTGTATTTGAGTGCTTGGTCCCCAGTTGGGGAAACTGTTTGGAAATTATTAGTTGGTGTTATTTTGTTAGCACAGGGATGTTACTGCATTGGTCATTCAGGTTTGTGCCATTTCTAGTTTGCTGTCTGACTTCTGCTTGTGAATGGAAATGCAAGTTCCCTGTTTGGCTTCAGCTACCTGTTTTTACGTCTTTAATCTACCTTCCTAAACTCTACTTTTCTGGAACTACTAAGCTATTTATTTTAGAAATCGCTGAACATAACTAAGATAGGTAACAAAATTTTCCATATCAAATATGAAATAGTATAGAATATTTACGTTAAGCTGTTTGGGAAGGCTACTGGAAAATACAGCTCCAGTTGTCTAGAAAGTTCAAAAAGATTTTTGATAAACACGTGGTAGTTTCTGGTTAGTTAAAAATGAGAATTTTGAGAAGTGTAGATAACTAAATACTTAGAGTTCTTGACTAATAGACTTAATTTTGCTGCACTCTACAGAAAACACGTGATATAACTTAAATCAGACAAGGTTTCATTTGATTCTGGCTTCATAAAGTTTGGGAAATGGTCCCTTATGACGTTGATTCTGTACTCATGCAAAGGCAAATACTTTGGTAGGAGGGATGTGGTAGGTTATCAGAGTTCAACTCATGATGAATATTAGATGGAGCAGGAGGTTGTCAATAGAGATTTCAATAAGCTCAACAAGAGCATTTATTTAATGACTTACTTTATTCATTAAGATTCTATTTTGGGGTTGGGGATTTAGCTTAGTGGTAGTGCGCTTGCCTAGGAAGCGCAAGGCCCTGGGTTCGGTCTCCAGCTCCGAGAAAGAAAAAAAAAGTGAGAATAAAGATTCTATTTTGCTTTGCTTCTGTGCAGTAGTGTTAGATGCTGGAACCTAGGCTGAAGCTCATGAGCATGTAGGAATAATCTCGGTGCTGTAACATAACTTGTCGTTGTTGTTACTCTCAAATAGAGAATCTAAATTCCAGTTCAGCCTTAGGTAAGTAGTTTATTCACCGGAATTATATATATTTAACTTTAAAATACCATCTTCAGGGTATTAGATATTAATCTAGGGTGGGATTCTATAGTCATGTTATGAGAAAGTCAGAATTCAGTGAAGTACATAGAAACAATCTGTCCAACTTACCCATGAATACTAATCTTTTGGCTTTTGTAGGGTGAACCTGTAATTTTCTTCAAGAACACTCACGGGAAGAAACTGAATTATTGTTATTACAGCAAACACAAGAATAGAGTTTTAATCTGTCTATTCTTTCTTTTAAAAATTCCTTGAAGGAGGTTTATTTTTATCTGGTGAGCAATGCATATTCTAGTTGTATTTAATAAGACTTGTCATGTGCACTAGTGACGAGCACAGTGTTATGAGCCTGAAGAGGACCTTACAAGCAAAAGCTTCATAACACGCCAAAGCATTAGCATTTCTATTCAGGATATTTCCATTGTAAATTTCCATGAAGATCAAGACCATGAAGCTCTGATGAAGTTCCAAATACTCAGTTTTAACAATAGGAGCTAAGCATTGGAAATAATATTTAATAGTTTGACTCACGGAGTTGTGATAGCAAAACACTTTGAGGGCAATCAAGAGTGCTTCAGACAGCATTAGACATTTCTGTTTTCATCCTAGGACATAATGAGGGAGAGCTTTCATATTTCAATAGGTACTCTTAGTCAACAATGGTGTACTGGCAAGTGCAGCATTCACACCCCGTGATTGCCTTGATGCACGCAGCAAGAAGTAAAAACAAGACCAGAGCATGATAAAGGGAATTCATGAGCACAGTGTTCAAATATCTGAAAAACAAATCTGGTAACTAATTCCACTGGTAAAAGGTGTGTCTGAAATGTGGAGAGAGATCAATTAGAAGCAGCATGGAAGATGGAGGGAGACAAGAACAAAAATCAGACTATGCTTATCTCAAGAAAAAAAAGATTAGTAATGGCAATCGACAGTGCATTGTGTAGAACAGGGGGTGTTATCTGTAACCTGTAACCTCTGTGTTTTCATTTGTCATATGTCGAATATCTTTTTTTATTTTTCAGATTTAGTAGAATCAGTCAATATATGTGCTAGTTTGCTTTCTTTCTCTACAATACGCTCGCCAAAACCATCTGTTTGGATTAGAGCTACTTTTTGAGGGGAGCCAACACAGAAACTCAAGCAGGTCAGGAAACTGGAGGGTGGAATGGAAGCTAAGAGTGCAGAATGTTGTTTGGTGGCTTGTTCCTCATGCAATTTTGTATACAACCCAGGAATGTCCACCAGGCTGTGTTTTTACCTTGCGTAGAGCCATCCAACGTCAATCATTAATCAAAATTGCTCCCCACAAATTTGCCAGTAAACCAATCTTGTGAAGATATTGTCTCAGTAGAAGTATCCTTTTCACAGGTGATTCTAGATTATGTTACATTGACCAAAAACACAAAACAAACAAATATACAAACAAACCACCACACTAGAGGTTTTAAGAAGAGAGTAATACCACATACATTTATGATACCAAATATAATCAGGTTGGTCTGTTTCTATATTTCAAATCAACCCTTTGCTAATGGGACTAGAATCATTCTTGTTTTGATAGTAATTGAACACTATAATTACAGGTGTGGGCCAAGGTGTGTGACAGAAAATACAATGATATTCAGCATTCAAATAAAAGGCAAGTGCTTTTTGGATATTTTTACTATTTTAGGGTGTCTAAACAGTATAACTTGTATCTGCAGAAAACTGCAAATACCTCCATATCTTATTTTTTTTAACAGTACAATGTACAAATAGACAATGACACAAATTTGTTTGCTTCTTCAAGTGTCTCCATCTCCAGGCAACACATCATCATATAAAGGTTGTAACAGTGATATCCCTTTCTTATCTCTGTAATTGATTCTTTTATTATCAAAACAAGAGGATTAAGAATAAGGTGATATTAAGGGTTTCTTGGCAACTATTATATGTCTTCCTGACCTTGAAATTACATATAAAATTTATATTTGGAACAGTGAAAGTCTTGCTTAATGTTGTGTACAGCAAGAATCATCTGTGAGGGTTAATATGATCAACAGAAACTTTAAAGTTAACTGTTTTCTTTTTTGTTTTTTTTTTTTTTATCTGTGGAGATGTTTTAAACCTATGAAAGAGCTTTTCAGATGGTTGATGGCAGAAATTTCTTCGTACAGCATCTGTGATACTGTTAAATGAGACACAATATTCCAGTGAAATAACTATATTAATTAATTCCACAATATTTTACTTTTACATAAGTACTTTTGTACTAAAAAATAAATTGGAAGCAGAAATGGCATCATGACAAGCTTGGGAAGTTCAAGTCAAAATGTGTCACACATAAAATGTATTCTGAATAATTTATTCATTTTCTGTAGTGTCATTTGTAGAACTATTATATTTTTTTCAGAAAAGATAGAACTGGTAATGTTCCAAGTTACAGAAAGATTTGGTAAATAGCCAATCACCCAGAAAAAAAGTAACAATTGTAAAAGTATAGTATCTTCAGTATAAGGTAATTTAAAATCATAAAATAATAAAATAATAAAATATATAGTCAAGGAAGTCATATCCATATAATAAACAAATCGGGAAAAAAGTTCTTTATATAAAGATGACTTTTCATTTGCTATATTTCATATATTTTAAAGTCTAAAATGATGAAGTGAATTTTGAAATGTAATTTGCATCATAGAAGACCAAGAGTATTTTCTGCAACATATATTGGTCAATTACAAAAAGCATTGACTCTAAATTTGGGGAGTATGGAAATTCCAGTTTCTTTGACAAAGGTTAACAATTTTATTTTTTCAAAATCTTCCTTTTTTAAAAGATAATTTTGAAATACACATGCAATGAAATGATAGTTTGCTGCTTTGGCTCAACTTTATTGTGATTTTAGCAGACATTCAAATAAAAAGAGACCAAGAAAGAAATATTTAAACTCATATCAAAATTCTCGTGTGTGTGTGTATCTGTGTGTGTGTGTGTATCTGTGTGTGTATCTGTGTGTGTATGTATCTGTGTGTGTATCTGTGTGTGTGTGTGTGTGTGTGTGTGTGTGTGTGCTTTTAATGTGTGTGGGTACATGTGCATGTCTAGAATGACATCAGGTGTATTCTTTAGTAAGTTTCCACCTCATTCATCTAGACAGCCTCTATCATATGAACACAAAACTCAACTATATTGACGAATCTCAGAAGACAGATTGCTTGCGGATCCCCACTCTACATTCTCAGCATTGGAACTGTGGTACGTATACATGAATTTTATGGTTCTGGTTTTTAGTCGTCATTCCAGCATGACAAACCTTAATCCAGTAAACTATATTTGTAGCCTAATCTTAGTTTAAAAATACTCTCTGTTTCAGACAATATTGAAAAACAAAGAATCCAAGCTCTCTTACAGGCTTCAAATGGTTATAAGCATAAGGAAATATAATACAAATAATTAACAATACAGAAATTAAATTTTTATTCTGCGAGATAATTTTTAAGCTTAACCTCCATGAGAGCCAAATTTTGACACACAGATTCTTTTTTAATTTCTTTCTTTTTTAATTTTTTATTATATATTTCTTTACTTACACTTCAAAGGTTATTCCCCTTCCCAGTTTTCTGTCCATAAGCCCCCATTCCCTCCCCTCCCCATTCCTCATACAGGTATTCCCCCTATACACCCTCTTATTGCCCTCCGCTATATTCCCCTGCACTGGGGGCCCAACCTTGGCAAGACCAAGGGCTTTCCCTTCCACTGGTGCCTCAACAAGGCTATTTTCTGCTACATATTCAGTTGGAATCCTGGGTCAGTCCATGTATTGTCTTTCTGTACTGGTTTAGTCCCTGGAAGTTCTGGTTGATTGGCATTGTTGTTTTTATGGGGTTGCAAGCTCCTTCAGCTCTTTCAATACTTCCTCTAATTCCCTCCAAGGGGGTCCTGTTCTCAGTTCAGTTGTTTGCTGCTAGCATTGACCTCTGTATTAGACATGCTCTGAATGTGTCTCTTAGGAGAGTTATATATTCAGTATATTTCCACATGCATTTTGTAGCTTCAACAATCTTATCTATTTTTGGTGGCTGTATATATATGGGTCACATGTGTGTCAGGCTCTGAATGGCTATTCCTTGAGTCACTGCTCTTAAGTTTGCTTGCATAGCCCCTCCTATGAATATTTTCCCCCTTTCATGAAGGAGTGGGAGCATCTGCATTTTGGTCATCCTTCTTCTTGAGCTTCCTGTGGTCTGTAGATTGCATCTTGTGTAATTTGAGCTTTTTGGCTAAAATCCAATTATCAGTGAGTGCATACCAAGTGTGTTATTCTGTGATTCAGTAACCTCGCTCAGGAAGATATTTTCTAGTTCAATCCATTTGCCTATGAATTGCATGAAGTCATTGTTTTTGACAGCTGAGCAGTACTCCATTGGGTAGATGTACCACTTTTTTTTTAATCCATTCCTCTGTTGAAGGGCATCTGGGTTCTTTCCAGCTTCTGGCTATTATAAATAAGGCTGCGATGAACATAGTGGAGCACGTGTCTTTGTTGTATATTGGAGCATCTTTTGGGTATATGCCCAAGAGAGGTATAGCTGGATCCTCAGGTAGTTCTGAGGATTTTCTGGGAAGCCTCCAGACTGATTTCCAGAGTGATTGTACCAGTTTGCAATCCCACCAACAATGGAGGAGTGTTCCTCTTTCTCCGAATCCTCGCCAGCATTTGCTGTCACCTGAGTTTTTGATCTTAGCCATTCTCACTGGTGTGAGATGGAATCTCAGGGTTGTTTTGATTTGCATTTTCCTGGTGACTAAGGATGTTGAACATGTCTTTAGGTGCTTTTTGGCCATTCAATAATCCTGAGCTGAGAATGTTTTGTTTAGCTCTATATCCCGTTATTTAATACGGTGATTTGGCTCTATGAGTCTAACTTCTTTGTATATTTTAGATATTAGCCCTCTATCAGATGTAGGATCGGTAAAGATCTTTTCCCAATCTGTTGGTTGTGGTTTTGTCCTAATAACAGTGTCTTTTGCTTCACAAAAACTTTGCAGTTTTATGAGGTCCCATTTGTCAATTCTTGATCTTAGAGCATAAGCCATTGGTGTTTTGTTCAGGAAATTTTTTCCAGTGCCCATGTGTTCCAGATGCTTCCCTAGTTTTTCTTCTATTAATTTGAGTGTATTTGGTTTGATGTGGAGGTCCCTGATCCACTTGAACTTAAGTTTTGTACAGAGTGATAAGAATGGATCGATCTGCTTTCTTCTACATGCTGACCTCCAGTAGAACAAGCACCATTTGTTGAAAATACTATTTTTCTTCCATTGGATGGTTTTAGCTCCTTTGTCAAAATTCAAGTGGCTATAGGTGTGTGGGATCATTTCTGGGTCTTCAATTCTGTTCCACTGATCTACCTGCCTGTCTCTGTACCAATACCATACAGTTCTTATGACTGTTGCTCTGTAATACTGCTTGAACTTAGGGGTGCTGGGTGCTGATTCCCACAGAAGTTCTTGAGTTTTTTTTTTGTCTTGTTTTTTGTTTTTGTTTCCCCACCCCCCCACCCCCACCCCCACCCCCCCCCCCGGGGCTGCGGACCGAACCCAGGGCCTTGTGCTTGCTAGGCAAGCACTCTACCACTGAGTTAAATTCCCAACCCCCCACAGAAGTTCTTTTATTGTTGAGTATACTTTTCACTATCCTGGGTTTTTGTTGTCCCCACCAGCGGGGACCCAGTTATTCAGGGTCCCGAAGGGGCGCTACCCTTGGGCCTAAATGGGGGGCGAGAGAAGGAGACCAAGCAAGATTCTGTTGTCAAGGTCTCGTTTATTGGGATGGACGTTACAGCTTTTAAGGCTTTCAGGTAGGGGGAGTGACTTTTGTGAAACATGAAGGAGGGGGATATGAGGGTATACGCAGTGATAGCTGGAGGCAAAGAAGTCAGGCTATGAGGTCAGGTGGTGGAGACACTGGGTGTTGACTGAGGAGATAACTGGTATCTGCTCGAGCTGAGGCATCCCTTGAATGTTATCCTCCTGTGCTGTAAATTCATGGGAGAGGCTTTGTCCAACAATCTTAAGACTTATGGCAGTCATCTTAGGGGTGAATGTCTGTGGACAAACAGCCCAGAGTCACCTAGTCACTTTGAGCCATGCAGTCACAAAGCAGCTAGGCCCAAATCCAATATGGCTCTGTGCATTTTGTTATTCCAAATGAATTTGCAAATTGCTCTTTCTATCTCCATAAAGAATTGAGTAGGAATTTTGATGGGGATTGCATTGAATCTGTAGATTGCTTTTGGCAAAATGACCATCTTTATTATATTAATCATGCCAATCCATGAGCATGAAAGATCTTTCCATCTTCTGAGATCTTCCTCAATTTCTTTCTTCAGAGATTTGAAGTTCTTGTCATACAGATCTTTCACGTGCTTGGTTAAATTCACACCAAGATATTTTGTTATTTGAGACTATTGTGAAGGGTGTCATTTCCTTAATTTCCTTCTCAGCCTGTTTGTCCTTTGAGTAGAGGAAGGCTACTGATTTGTTTGAGATAATTTTATACTCCGACACTTTGCTGAAGTTGTTTATCAGGTTAAGTAGTTCTCTGGTGGAACTTCTGGGGTCTCTTAAGTACACTATCATATCATCAGCAGTTAGTGATATTTTGATTTCTTCTCTTCCAATTTGTATCCCTTTGACCTCCTTTCACTGTCTGATTCCTCTGGCTAGGAATTTGTGTACTATATTGAATAAGTAGGGAGAGAGGGGGCAGCCTTGTTCAGTCCCTGATTTTTGTGGAGATGCTTCAAGTTTCTCTCCACTTAGTTTGATGTTAGCTACTGGTTTGCTGTATATTGCTTTTACTATGTTTAGATATGGGCCTTGAATTCGTGATCTTTCCAGGACTTTTATCATAAAGGGGTGTTAAATTTTATCAAATGTTTTCTCAGCATCTAATGAAATGACCATGTGTTTCTAATCTTTGAGTTTGTTTATATAGTGGATTACATTGATGGATTTTCATATATTACACCATCCCTGCATCCTTGTGATCAAGCCTACTTGATCATGATGGATGATCGTCTCTGATGTGTTCTTGGATTCGATTTGCAAGAATTTTTTGAGTATTTTTGCGTCAATATTCATAAGGGAAATTGGTCTGAAGTTCTCTTTCTTTGTTGGGTCTTTGAGTGGTTTTGGTATAAGAGTTGTTGTGGCTTCATAGAAGGAATTTGATAGTGCTTCCTCTGTTTCAATTTTGTGAAATAGTTTGGACAGTGTTGGTATGAGGTCTTCTATGAAGGTCTGATAGAATTCTGCACTGAACCTACCTGTACCTGGGCTCTTTTTGCCTGGGAGACTTTTAATAACTGCTTATATTTCTTTAGCAGTTATGGGGTTGTTTAAGTGATTTATTTCTTTCTGATTTAATCTTGGTACCTGGTATCTGTCTAGAAAATTGCCCATTTTCTCCAGATTTTCAAGTTTTTGTGAATATAGGCTTTTGTAGTAGGATCTGATGATTTTTTTAATTTCTTCAGATTCTGTTTTTATGTCTCCCTTTTCATTTCTGATTTTCTTGATTTGGATACACTCTCTGTGACCTCTGGTTAGTCTGGCTACAGGTTTATCTATCTTGTTGATTTTCTCAAAGAACCAGCTCTGCTTTTGTTGATTCTTTGGATAGTCCTTTTCTTTTCTACTTGGTTGATTTCAGCTCTGAGTTTGATTATTTCCTGCCTTCTACCTCTCTTGGGTTTATCTATTTCTTTTTGTCCTAGAGCTTTAAGGTGTACTGTCAAGCTGCTGACATATGCTCTCTCCTGTTTCTTTTTGTAGGCACTCAGAACTATGAGTTTTCCTCTTAGTACTGCTTTCATTGTGTCCCATAAGTTTGGGAATGTTGTTTCTACAGTTTCATTAAATTCTAAGAATTCTTTAATTTCTTTCTTTATTTTTTCCTTGACCAAGTTGTCATTGTGTAGAGCATTGTTCAACTTCCATGTATATGTGGGCTTTCTGTCATTATTGTTGTTATTGAAGACCAGTCTTAGTGTGTGGTGATCTGATAGAATGCATGGAATTATTTTTATCTTCCTGTATCTGTTAAGGCCTGTTTTGTGACCGATTATATGGTCAATTTTGGAGAAGGTTCCATGAGGTGCTGAGAAGAAGGTATATCCTTTTGTTTTAGGATGGAATATTCTATAAATATCTGTTAAATCCATTTGGTTCATAACCTCTGTTAGTTTCTCTATGTGTCTGTTTAATTTCTATTCCATGATCTGTCCAGTGATGAGAGTGGGGTGTTGAAATCTCCTACTATTATCATGTGAGGTGCAATGTGTGCTTTGAGCTTTAGTAATTTTTCTTTTATGAATGTAGGTGCCCTTGCATTTGGAGCATAGATATTTAGGATTGAGAGTTCATCTTGGTGTATTTTTCCTTTGATGTATATGAAGTGTCCTTCCTTATCTTTTTTAATGACTCTTGTTTTAAAGCCAATTTTATTTGATATTAACATGGCAACTCCAGCTGGTTTCTTCAGGCCATGTGCTTGGAAAATTGTTTTCCAGCCACTTAATCTGAAGTAGTGTCTGTCTTTGTCTCTGAGGTGTGTTTCCTGCATGCAGCAAAATTCCGGGTCATCTTTACATATCCAGTCTATTATTCTATGTCTTTTTATTGGGGAATTGAGTCTGTTGATGTTGAGAGATATTAAGGAATAGTGATTTTCACTTCCTGTTATTTTCATTGTTAGAGGTTGAATTTCGTTTGTCTCTCTTTTGGTTTCATTACAAGGAAATTTTATTCTTGCTTTCTGTATGGTGTAGTTTCTCTCCTTTTGGATGGAGGAATTGAAAATGGAAATAGAAACAATAAAGAAAGCACAAAGGGAGACAACCCTGGATATAGAAAAACCAACGGAAGAGACAAGGAACCATAGACATAAGCATCACCAACAGAATACAAGAGAGAAGAGAGAATCTCAGGGACAGAAGATACATTGAAAACATTGACACAACTGTCAAAGATAATGTAAAATGCAAAAAGTTCCTAGCCCCAAACATACAGGAAATTCAGGACACAATGAGAAGATCAAACCTAAGGATAATAGGTATAGAAGAAAGTGAAGACTCTCAATTGAAGGGACCAGTAAATATATTCAACAAAATTATAGAAGAAAACTTCCCTAACCTAACGAAACAGATACCCGTAAACATACAAGAAGCCTACAGAACTCCAAATAGATTGGACCAGAAGAGAAATTCCTCCTGTCACATAATAGCTAAAACACCAAATGCACAAAACAAAGAAAGAATATTAAAAGTAGTAAGGGAAAAAGGTCAAGTAACATATAAAGGCAGACCTATCAGAATCATACCAGACTTCTCACCAGAGACTATGAAAGCCAGAAGATCCTGGACAGATGTCATGCAGACCCTATAAAAACACAAATACCAGCCCAAGTTACTGTATGCCACAAGACTTTCAATTAACATAAATGGAGAATCCAAGATATTCCATGAGAAAACTAGATTTACACAACATCTTTCTATAAATCTTTTAATTTCTACAACAAGAAAAATTTAAAAATATTTTTCTAGATAATTTGGTCATTTTCTTTTATAATCTGCAATAATAAACTTTTTTTGGATAATTTGACCTAAGATTTAAGTATTTTTATTACTACATGCACAATGATATTGAAAGGAATCAATTTATTTTGGTGGTATTGTGACAGGAAACATTAGTTTCCAAAAGACCACCAAGGAGCCATTTATGATGTAATTTCATTAGGGTCTTTTTTTTACAAGCTCAGGCTTGGGCTTTCCTCCAGCACAACCATGGCAGAAGAACAGGAAGTAGGAGCAGCCTGGAACCCTCAGCAGGATAAGGTTTTGTAGTGAATGGGAGTAAATTCGGGCAGGCATTCAGCCTGTCAAATATCTAATAGAATGACTCTTATAAGTGGAAAGGTGGGTGTTCTGAAGTAAGACCATGAACAATCACAAATATCCTGAAAATATTTCTGAAACAATCAGACTATTCTTAAAGTAACTATTGCTAGGGAGTAACTCTGGTGTATGGAGCATGAACCAACCAAGGAATCCTTCCTGGTACTTTCATGTAGCTTGGATTCAGCTGCAGGTCAAGTTCTCAGGATTTGTATTCTTTTGTTTTGCTTTGTTTTCTTTTTTCTTTTCTTTTAAAATGGAGGCCTATTCCAAGATGGAGTAGGTTTGACCTCTCTGTGGAAAGTATTTCCATTCTTAGAATCATGTTGATATAAAAGGAGTATTTAATGGCCATACATATATAAGAGATGTTTAAAAACCATAGCTTATTAATCCATTCAATTATGACAAATTTTAAATTTCTGGTTTCTAAAACAGCAGTTTCTTTATTCCTCAGAAATATCTGCTCATATTTTTTTCACACTAATTTTAGATTTTTCTCACAGACCATATGAAGCTCAAGAAGAAGGAAGACCAAAATGAGGATGATTCAGTCCATTTTAGAAGGGGGAACAAATACCCATGGAAAGAAAAGACAGGAGCAGAGACTGAAGGAAAGAGCATTCTGAGACTTCCCCAACTGGGGATCCATTCCATATGCAGCCACCAAACCCAGACATTATTGCTGATGCCAAGAAGTGCTTGCTGACAGGAGCCTGATATAGCTCTCTCCTGAGAGGCTCAGCTAGAGCCTTACTGATATAGATGAGGATGCTTGCAGCTAACCATTGGACTGAGCATGGGGACCCCAGTGGGGGATTTCGAGAAAGGACTGAAGGAGCTGAAGGGGTTTGGAATCCCATAAGAAGAACAACAATATCAACCAATCAGACCACCCAGAGCTCCCAGGGACTAAATCACCAACCAAAGAGTACACATGGAGGGACCTGTGGCTCCAGCCACATGTGTAGCAAAGGTTGACATCGTCTATCATCAATAGGAGGAGAAGCCTTTGGTCCTGTGTAGGATTCTTTCCCCAGTGTAAGGAAATTCGAGGGCATTGAGGTGGGTGTGGTTGGGTGTGGATGGGTGAGTATGAGTGGGTGGGAGGGGGAGCATCTTTAAAGAAGCACTTGGGAGGAAGATGGGAGAGGGGGAACAAGGAAAGGTGATAACATTTGAAATGTAAATACCTAAAATAACCAATAAAAAAGAAAATATCATATTTTAATATTTTTTTTATTTTTGAGAATATAATAGAATTGCAACACTTCTTCCTCCCTTTTCTTCCAAACACTCCCATGCACACCTCCCCACTGTCCTTTGAATTAATGTCCTCATAAGGATTTGAAGTAATGAAGATTAATTCTATTTATCTGTATGCCTATCTGGTTTTCTATCATTTGCTGAGAACTCCAGCCTTTAAGAAAAAACAAGATGCTATTCATTAGATTAAAATAAAAAGATACTGGGAAACTATATTGGCAAACAAACCATGAAGCTTTATCTCCTGTGTATACAACGGGTATAGAAAAGAGACTGATACCTCAGCATATGAACAGCTAGAAAGAACGCCTCCAGCTCTGTGAGAAATAGGCCATAAATAAGACCCAGAAAACAGAAGAAAGCCAGAGATGAAAGAGAGCCTAACATTCCAGTCTGCCAACAAATACAGAGAGCTGAGATGTATATTTCTCTCAGACCTCGTTCAAAACTTTCATCAGTGTGTTGATAAGGGTTAATATTGCTGTGCTAAAACATAATGACCAAAAGAACTTGGGAGGAAAGGATTTATTTTACTCACAGTTCCTTATACCAGTTCATTATCAAAAGCAGGGCTGCAGCAATTTTTCTAGTGCAGGAAACCAGAGTAGGGAGCTGATTCAGAGGCCATGGAGGGATGCTGCTTACTGGCTTGCCCTTTACCCTTTGCTCAGCCTGTGTCCCTATAAAGCCAGGACCACCAACTCATGGATGATACATCCCACAATGGACTGGGTCTTCTCACATTGATCACCAATCAAAAAATTGTCCTGCGGTGGACAATGGATCCCATAGGGTGTATTCTCAATTGAGGCTCCCTACTCTCTGATGAGATGACTTAGCTTCTGTCAAGTTTCCATAGTCCTAGCCAGCACAACAGATACCTTGTCAGCACACAGGCACATCGGTTTTCAGTTATAACTTTTCCTTTCCCATTTATCCCCAAGATCAAACATTGATACCATTATCACAATATGAAACATAAATACATTTAAAAGGCCCATTGTCTTTATAAGTTCAAACACATTAAAATACAAGGCTCTTAATAATATCTTATCTGTTTAAAATTTCCTTTGAATTTTTAAAGCATTTTAGCTATGTATCTTTTTAAAAATCAAAATTAATTTAAATAGTTTCTTCAAAAATGAAGAACCAGAAGAACCAGTGCTCAGTCAAATCTGAACAAAACTCAATCAAGCCCACAGCAACGTAAATAACTCAGTGTCTAATTTTCCGAAATTTACTTAAGAAATTCTTTCCTCCGTCAAGTGGCTCGGGTGACTTCTGCAGCTCTGCCTTCTGTGTCCTACATACCTTGTATTCCAGGATCTGGCTGATTCCACTCCACTGCTGTTGCTTCTTGGGTGGTCATCCTGTACGACTGGTAACTCCAAGGCTGCTGGCCCTTCTGCTGCAAATGGCTGTTTTGACATTTCTTTTCATTATAAATCTGCAGAAGAGTAACCACAACTCTGACAAAATATCACAAGAATGGTCTCTAGACCACCTACTAATATCCTTCCTCTGTGAATCTTCTACCACTAGGCCCCTGCAGTTCAAATGACCCACTGTGTCATTATCTTCTATGCTCCTAATAGCATGGCCCATTAAACTCCACTTAACGTGTCCAATCATTTTTCTAGTCCAGACTCCTTTAGTGTTTCATATTCATCCAAACAAGATCATGGTCAGGCCTATTACATGGTCAGGCCTGAGTCCCTGGTACCAATGCCTGTTGTACTCAATGCTTGATTGCTGTGTAGAGACACCAGGACCACAGCAACTCTTATAAGAAAAACATTTATTTAGAGTTGGCTTACAAGTTCATAGGTTTAGTCCATTATCATTATAGTGAAAAACATGATAGTGTGCAGGCAGACATGGTGCTGGACCGGTAGTTGAGAGTTTAACATTTGAATCAATAGGCACCAAAGAGAGAAAGGTTGGCTTGGGTACCTGAAACTCAAAAGCCTACTCCAAGGAACACACGTCTCCAATAAGTCTACATCTACCCCAACAAGGCCACACCTCTTTATCCCTGTCAAACAACACCACACCCTAATAAGCAAGCATTTAAACATGTAATCCTGTGTAGGCCACTCTCATTCAAACCACCACAGTCAACAACAAGAGCAACAACCAGAAGATCTATGGTAATTCTTTAATTTTAGCATCTCACAAAATAGAATAGAATGCGAATCTGCATGTATGTTTAAGATAATGTAATTCACGTTTTATACCTTCATGGTGTTATATAGCAAGTGTTTCACCTGGGAAACAATAAAAGTAAGAATAGATGATAAAAGAAATAGAGTATATGGTCAAAGCATTCCTGTAAATGCAGTCATAGAGGAAAAAAACTACAAATTAATAAATTAACTTGATTTTGATTAACAATTTTTAGAAATAGTATGAACAATGGAAAGAGACTGCGTTTGGGGGACTGTGTGACTTTGAATAGTCATGAGGAAATGTCCCTCTCTCCACTCTGGAAGTTTGACTTGAAAACCTGTTATCCAGAGCAGGTCTTTACTTAAGCATCTGTGTAACAAGATGTTATATTTACTTTAGTTTGCTTAGAAACCAATAGACTTCTATATGGCTCTTTTATATATCCTCACTTTTACTGAAACCCCTATATCTCCCTTCTCCTCCTACTTGAAACCTCTTCTTTATGAATGTTTGTCACTTCTCGTTCTCTATTCATTGTTTTACTCTGTCAAATTCCATTCAGTCCATCACTCCATTTCTACTTATTGATATTTTTTTGCTCTCTAGCCCTTATCGATGTCTCATTCCATATTAAGACACAGATATCTTAAAATTATTGTTTAAGATCCACATATGAAAGAATGTATATAATATTTGCCTTTGTGGGACTGAGTTCTCTCACTCAGAATAAATTTTACCAGTCCCTCCCCATTTTTCTTTGTATATTTCTGGAAGGTTCTGTTTGGGGTTTTGGAGAACAAAATCATCAATATCACACTAGCTTTAATCTTCTATGCTATAATACCAAAATGTCAGGCAAGATGTGCCCACTGGTACAGTCATTTAATAAACCCTTATGTCATAACCATTACTTCCAGTTTGGGCATAAGGCCTGCTTTACTGAAGGGAATCAGTGCTAGTCATTGTCAAAATGGGCAAAAGCCTAAGAATGTGAAGATAGCAGGTCCCATGGTGAAACCTGCTACTAATGTTTTGCCAAACTGACATGTGGTTAAATTGCCTTCTAGACATCCATAGACTAGTGTATCTCTATACATTGATCTGAGATGCTTTTTCAATAGTCGTAATACTCAGAAGAGTACTAGGGGCTCATAACTTAAACTAACTTAAAACTAGTCATTGTTAAATACTCAGGCTCAAATAACACACCATCATCACTACTTCCAAGGTCCAGGGAACATTTCGTAAGGTGAGGGGAAAGACTGTGGAAGCCAATGGATGGGATGAGTAAGATAGGCGCTGTCACATACATAGGGTGAAATCATAAACATGTCACTTGTGACTTTCTTCAGTGAGCAAAAAAAGAAAAATAATAAAAAAAAATAAAAGAAACAGACAGGAATATAGCATGACTGGGAAGAGAAAGGGGTTGGTGACAGTTGGATGGAGATTAGAGAGTATAGCAGAGGGGATGAATTTCATCAGTTCAGCTCTCAACTGAACCCATCTCAGGGAAACATTTTCTTGAAGTAGACAATTGACAAAGAAAGCATTTTAATATTGAAAATATACCAAATTATATACTTATAATAATCTACATATTTATAATATACTTATATAAATAAATATACTTATTAGGGTTTAGAAAAAATGATTTAATAAAATTCAATAGCCTTTTATAAGACAAATAATCAATTATGGATATTTAAAGGTATCCTTTATAACGAATAAATGTCTAAGCTAAATCTTATAAACTCTAGTTCTGGATATTGAAACATTAGAATTTCTTTTAAGTTATGACAACTATGTCTTCCATTCAACGATAAACTGGTGCCATCTTATTTTGTTCAGAGCCTAAATAATTAACAATTTAAAAGGAAGCCAAAACTGTCATCATTCATAAATAATGTGAATTTATTTACAGAATAATTCAAAACTATTATTTACTTGAAAAACGGATAGGCAAAATCCACTTATGTCTGTATTTGTATAACACGATGAAATATGTAAATTCTAAATAGGAACTCGTTGATGGTGCCATACAGGTGAATAAATATTGTGACAGGTGGGAAGAATTTCTGCATCTAAAACAAACTTTGGAGCATTAATTATGTGCTAATTAACCCCTGCGAAAGCTATAATCTAAAACTTCATCAGTTGAAGCATTGTATTTTCACCAACCATCAAGGTGTAACAAGTGGCATTATTCTCCAAAACTGTCTTAAAGAAGGATATAGTTCAGAGCCAGAAGAGCAAGTAACATTGACATTTTCTTACAAATTAAAGCATTTGTCCTCAGGAGGAACATGATTGTTTTACAGTATAAAAGATATAATATACCCATGCAAGAAGTCATTAAAAATAAGTTGAGAATGAGAACATGACTTGGAGCCAAAAATAAACTTTAGTGGGGGATGTTCTATTTACTCTTATAAGCCATGCACATTTTATCTTGTAAATGGTTTAAATGTTGAATTTATTATTTTTCGTAGGTATTTAACCAAATATTTCTTATAAAATATTGTCATTTTGTTTGTCTGAACCAAAATGATAATTTCTGCATGAAATGTTAAAATGTACATGTATATTCATAAATGAATAAAACTAAAATCTTTATAACATTTAATATAATGAACTTGTTTACATTCTGAATGGAATAGGGGCTTTTTTAACTGAATACTTCATTATTAATTAATTAAGTTTTATAGCAAATCTTTTATTATTGGACTCCTCATTGGACACTGAGTTAAGACTCTGTACAGAATAGACGAACTATTCAGACTTCAGAAAGATGATTTCTCATTAGAAGAGGTTTTCTTTTGGTAAATTCTAGGAAACAAGTGGAGAGACTTACTTTATGATGCTGTAGTTATTTCCCCCTGAAAATGTGTGTAACCTTTAAATTATGTCATTGATGAAAGGAATATAATTAAATACTTACTCTGAACACAACAGACAATTTTCAAAGCAAGATGACTGTCCTATTTATAGATAAATTAAGTGACACTGATACAAGGAGCTAAGGAAGGTGTCTGCTTAAAAGCAAAAGATCCAGATGGAGCCGATTACCCAGAGACTTCCGGAGACCAATTAAGGGCCCTGGTAAATACTGTGCATATTTTGCTGGCTGTGAATGAATGTAAATGGAGGCCTGATTATCATTCCGACTGAGAACATTACATAATCGCTCCATTGACTGTACTTACTTGCTCAATGCTCATGTTCAATTTAAGACATGCATTATCCTCACATAAAGTTCTCAGTGGCTTCTATTCTGGCATTGTAATGGACTTTCTCTTACAAATGATTAAATTGCTCATATTTTTCAGTGAACATTTAAGGTCATTGAGTACATTTGCAAAATATTCTAATTCAAATATACCACTGACACACGTCCAGCAGGGCACAGATCTCCCATTTCTGGCTGCCGGCATGTATCCAGTGTCGTGATATATTAAAAAACTAATTTTAACAAGGAAGAGATTTCATGCTCATCAATAGTCTTTAAAATGCCCTTTAGCTGTGGTTACAATGCAAGTCAGATTAAAATCGGGTTTGCATTTGCCCCTGCCTTGAGTATTGAATCACTGACATAGAGAGTCTGTAATGACAATTCTAGCAGAAGAGAAAAATAACCTAGTTTGGCGTGAGTGTTGACATTTTGAAGGCTGACAGGATTTTTGTAATTAGCCAAGAATACTAAAGAGGCAGATATTCCAAAACATTATATGGCCTTTGTTGTAAGGATAATCGTGAAATCTACATGAAAGGCTGTCCCTGTCAATTAAAATATTATCCATTTAAAGAGATGTATTACAATATATCCTCCGTTTCCCGGCCCTTTCTTTATAGATCACTTAAAATGAATATGTGGTCCAACTACATTCTAAGACTCCATGCTTTTAAAGAACATAATTACAGAAAAACACAACCATTTGGGGGCCCAGTCCCAGCGATTCCTTCTCTGATACAATTCTTATTTCTAAGGCTCAGGGACCATTGCTGAGGATGGAAGAAAAAGGTTGTAAGAAGCCAAAGATCCAGGCATTCCCTGTAAGATCGTTTCTCCAAGTTTGTCGCCCTCCCCATAACATCTCACCAATAGGATTGCGCTGAACCGGGACAGCACTCACAGTTATGCTGAAGTGAGCAAAAGAGCATCGACGAGTTCTGATGTCTACAACTATGGAATGCTGAGACCAGGAAAAACAGTTTTCCTCAGGGAAAGCTGCAACTGATTATCCAATACCAGTCAGCTCAGAAAACGTGCATAGAAGTCGTAGTATGTAGAACAGGCAGAATATGTTAATAGATATTTATGTATATATGTAGTCTCACAGGCATGTAACAACGATGAATATCAAAGAAAAAAGAGGCCATAAGTTTAAAAAGAGAGGAAGGAGGAGTATATGGGATGTTTTGGAGGAAAGAAGAGATAAGGGTAAATGATATACTTTACCAAAAATTAGAGAAATAAAATATGTGGAGTTCTAAGTTTTGGTCAAAAAAGCTTCCCGTCCTAGTGGGCAACAAGAAGACAGACGGGACAGACCTGTCCGTGAGAATAAGTGATTATTAAGCCCAACAGGTCCTAAGAATAAGAGAACAGGTGGAAACGATATAAAGGGTTGGCTGTGGATATGACAGTCAGTGCAATCAGGGGCGGAGTTAGCAAAAGTTTTATTTGGTCGTTTGTGAAGTAAGACGAAGCCTAGAAGCTTCGGAAACGTGCATTCATTGAAACTCATCAGTGCCTGAGAAAACCAAAATTCGGCCCAGGCCTTCTCTTTGGGATTCTGGAATCATCCTTCCTTGGTTTAGAATCTATTTGTCTCCAGCTTTACCTTTTCTCTTTCCAGACCTCTCATCTTCCTTTGTTCTCCCCCTCCGTCTACTTCTGCATGCATTTGCATATTAATTTGCATGTAACATGAAGCCATTTGCTTTTGCAATGAATCTTATGCAAGCATTCTATAACTCTTAGTTTAGAGGTAAAATTAAAAATACAACGTGGGCTTCAGTTATTAGACTGTATGTCCCAGTACTTACTGCAGCTTCTGTTTCGAAACAACTGTCCAATAAACACTTTTCTGGGCGAGTGAACTGCTATGCCTGCCTCTCATCCTGTCCTCCTGAAATGTACCGATAAACTAGTTACAGAGTTATTTTTGAAATATATCTGGACTCGGAATTCATAATATTTCTCCTTCAATATGAGTTAAATACAATTTCTGAAAAAAACAAACTTTTAAAAATTGATGCTTTTTATTTTAGCAACTCTTAGTTGAGAACACAGCATTTTTTACTTTTTATTACCTTTTAATTTTATGTTTGAAGTATTGGGTTTCACTGTGACATTCGCCTATTTATCTAATTGCATTTCAGTGTTTCTTCTTTCCATTGCTCTCTTAGGCATTTTCCCCCACTGATGTTGGTCCCCTTCCTTCACACAAAAGGTCCCTCCTTTTGCATTGTAACCCTTACATTGAATAACCTGCTGTTCTCTCCCTAGATCACTTACAGCTCCCTCTCCTCATTTGAAGTCAATTTATAAGTGAAAAGTGGTGGATGGCTCTTTTTTGCTTCAGATTCAAAGACTATTCAAGTAAATCTCTTCCTTCCTGCCCATCTGTCCAGCTCAGTAGAGGGACTGTTGCTTCTAGCTAGATATGTAGCCCTCATTTCCTATTTGTGCGTTTAAAATATGACAGTTTGTTTTCTGTGTCTGGAGTTCATCAATTCATGTGATTCTTACTAGGATAATTTTTACTAAGATTAGCATTAGGTCCTCAAAGAGTTTGTTTTTATTCACTCATCAGAGAAGTTATCAGTCAATAGCTACTGTTACATTGGCTTCTTTAAACACAGTATCTGTGATGAATTCAAGCATTAAAAAGAAGATATTTATTAACTTCTTTTCCTGCTGTGATATAAACAGAAGCCCTTTGTAATTCAGGGTCCCCATATTTACATGCTTAATATTAAGTTGTTAATTGCTATAATTTTCCTGTCTTAAATCCTTTCCAGTCCTGTCCTTTTCTGCACAGATCCGTGTGTCAAAACACTGCTCTAGAGCCTTCCATGTCAGATCACTCATTGTGTTTTTCCCCCAACTAAAATTTTCTCACAGCAACATTTCCACAAATACTTATCCTCTATGTTCATCTTTTTTCTATATTTCACTGCTCCTTTGAATGTTTTAGGTGTTATACAAGTGAAATATGTAAAATAACATAATTTTCTGTTCGTAAGTACACCTGTAGACCCAACTTCAGTTTTAGTGTGTGCACATGTGAGAAATACATTTGTATAGCTAGCTGAATGTGCACTCTTCCCCGTTTTGTGTGACCCCACTTTAACTTTAACTGTAAAGTGATGGCAGTAAGGTAGAATCACTGGGAGGTCCTAAGGTAGGCCAAGAAAGATTTGATGTATGTCGGGGACCGGACGTGCAAACTAAGCAAAGCTAGAGCCCTGCCCTGAGCAGATTCCTGAGAAGGGCTTGACCTTTTCAAAGAAAGAACTTGTCCCGGGAAGACTGTTGCCTCAGTATCTAAGGAGAACATCTTGCAGCTTAATGATTCACCTTATGTCCTTGGGCACTTCCCTGTACTCCCCCGCCCTAAGCTTCAGTTCCTGCTTCAATTCCTGCTTCAGAGCTTTAAATGCTGTACATTCCTCTCAATAAACAGACCTTGACAAGGACACTGCTTGGTCTCGCTCCTCTTTCTCGCCCGTTCTCCCGCAGGTATGGGTCGCCCTCGACCTCCACAAATAACTGGGTCCCCGCTGACGGGGGCAGATGTACTTTGGAAAGAGACAACAAAAGGATACTTTGTCTCTTAGGACATCAGAAAACACCCTAGGAAGGCTTTGTTTTTGAACCAGAAGTTAAAGGTCATCAAACAGCACGTCTGACAATTCCTGTTCAAGGAAGGACAGCACAGAAAGAGGCCTATGTTAACCTATGTTAACTCAGTATATAGTACTTTGTTATAGAAATCTGTCATAGGTAGAGTAAGACCAATGTTACAAGTGTTCTTTTCACTTAAATCCTTAATTAAAATATGTGTCAGTGCAATTTCAACTGTTCACTACAACCTTCAGAATTCTCTTGTTTCAATTGAGGTGGGTCTAATCTCTTTCCTCTACCCAATAATAATGATCTATATTTCAGTAGTCTTGAATAAAGTTTTTTGTCTGTTGAATTCTTCCATAATTTTTATGCACTGCAACCTTCTGTCCTTGTATCTGCAACATTCCCCTTACACATTTCCTTTAAGCCAATTATCCAGCTTTCTCCTTTTTCTGGTATACTGTAGCTCTCATAATTTGACTTGTAACGATTTTCATTTATCTTTCAAAACCATCCTATCTCGGATTACTTAAAACCTTTAATTTTAAAATGTACATTTTAGGTTAGTTTTAAATTACATTGGGTTGCTTCCCATGTTTTAAGTGACGTGTGTTACTTTGCTGCTATTTTTAAACTCTACCTACAGAGCAGAGTTTATGGCTAAATTTTTCATGAATGTCTAAACTGCAAGCACGACATGGGATTTGTCAGCATTTCTTTTCAGCCACCTTTCAAGATCACAGGTCCACTTCAAGTGACCCATGGGATTAGGCTGTATGTCCTTGTATACATTGTAATTGTCCTTCATGCATTCCTGTCCCCTGGAATGAGATGGAGCACACAGCAAACAGTTCTTTCCCACAAAGCACACAGCTATGATTGTATTATATATTTAGAGCATAATTTAGGTCATCTTAGAGATCATCAACATGTATTTCGTTCTCTTTATATCTTTGTGTGTGTGTGTGTGTGTGTGTGTGTGTGTGTGTGTGCATGTGTGTGTGTGTATTTCTATACATATATACTCCTATCTCTGCATATATATACATATTGGTTCTGCTTGTGTAGGGAAATGGATGTGTCTCTAACATGACAGGAAGCTCATGAATTGAGTTTGCATATTTATACTTTGAAGTTGGCTGAAGATTTACATATTTATACTCTCAATGAGTCTGAACTTTAGACTTGCTGCCAACTTCCTTTTTGGTAACTCCATTTAAATGTTTAATAGGTGTCTACCAGTCCAGGGTTCTCTACAGCAGCATATGAAATGGCATCATGTTCTTGCCAAAAGAAGATTCCTTGTATGGAAAAAAAATAGACGCCATAAATCAACAAAGCTATTCAAGTTTTGTTCTATTTAGGCTAAATCAATATTCAATTCAAATACGTTTAATTTTCTCCATATCATCTGCCATTTAAAAAAAAACCCTAAATATTCTGTTTAACAGTTTATTTTTAACCCCCTGTTTATTTTAAATATATACAATCTCACTGCCTTTTAAAATGGTCTTGTTAATATATTAACTTACAAATTTCTATAAAAGTGTAGGTTTCTTCCATCTAGGATATTATTCGTTCCATGCATAAGCTTTTTCCTCATGTAAGCAGCTACAGCTTGCTAACTTTATGAACTCAGCAAACTCAGATACATGAAGCATATCCATTCATCAGTTTTCCTGGCACTGGAACCTATGTGTAATTACTTTTTTTTTTTAACAATATGTAATATGAAAAATACAAACAAATATTTAGACTTTGAAATCTTTTAATCTAAACTGTAATTACATTGTTTTCTTTGCCTTTCCTATCCCCCTCTAACTATTCCCTTGAACCCATCTGAATTAGTCTCAAATCCCTTTGTTTCTTTAATCATGCTACTATTCAACTTATAGATCTTGGAGGAGAACCTATTCCTGCTACTTTATTAAACCAGCATATTTGTAAACTTCATTCTAAATATTTATTCTTATAAACCACAAATAAGTGTACCTTGAAACGTTTGACTCCCTTATACTGGGTTTATAGCTAAAGGAAAAATGTATGAAAAATATATTATCTATTAAATTCCACATAAATTAAGTTATGAACAATAACATTTTATTATAATTGTATGTATTTCAGAATATGCTGGCTTGAATTTAAAACAACAAAAAAGTGTCCTCCATGGGCTTAAGTATTTAAACATTCTGGTCTCAGCTGATGGCTCTCTTGGATGTTTTAGGATATATGGCCTTGCTTGAGGAAGTAAGTCACTTGCGGCATGCTTTGTGAATTTACAGGTTTGTCTTACTTCCAGTTTGCCTGCTCTCTCTATGATTGTGGTTGAGATGGTATCTCTCAGCTTTCTGCTCTTACATTCATGCCAATGGCTTACTGCCGTAAGTCAAAATAACTATCTCTTTGTTAAGTTGGTTTTAGTCATTAAATTTTATTACAACAGAAAAAAATAACAAATACAGTTTCTTATGAGTAAATTATACACAATTAAATTTCATGATAATTGTATCCCAGTAATATTTAATTATCGTAGTTTTCATCATCTATAAGATACAAATACCAAGCCTTTGAAATATGCTGGCTTTAAACCTGGGGGCATAGAAAACCCTATGGAAATTATTATAAATTCATGAGCTGGCAGAACCCTCCAACAATTAAGTCAAATTTTCAACTAATGTGATGCAAAACATTTTTTGACAATAAAAACAAAAGTTGAAGATTCTACAAGTCCCAAAAAGGTAATATGTAATACCTTAGTGTTGTCCTTGGGTAACAACATGTGTGTTAAAAGAGCTTTTATAGCATTAAACATTTCTTCACAATTTTCCAGTTGATCATAAATCATTCATTTGGTTTCCAATGTCTAGGAACTGATTCAAGCCTAGGCGATAAATATTAAACCACAAATTCAAGGTTGACTGTTAATCAGATTTGTAAAAACCCTTTAGGATATGCACAGGCCTCATTTGGAAAACAGATAGTCTTTCACCTGTGCTCTACTCTGACATAACCTTGAAAGGAGAATTTGAGTTGTTTATGAACTACATTGTGACTGAATCATGAAGCATAATTCTCCCTTGGGTTGGTAGATATTTGAGTGTGAATTTCAAAAAAAAAATGATATCTTTACATCACAAGACTATAAGTGGCTTCAAAGCTAGAAAAAGTGAAAATTTATGACTTAAATTTTACCATTCACTTTATTTTCATATGCTAAATCTTTGGTGACAAATGTGTGTTTGAGTGTACAAATATAAACATTTTCTATGTTCTACACAGTGAGGAAGCAAGAAACAATAATTGAAGATTGCAAGTAATTGAAAGAGATCTTATTCCCTTCTAATGATGAGCTCACCCACTTAGAGGAGGTGACGGATTCTGCTCTGGGACAGGAATGTTTCCCAGTGTGCCTGGAAATGCTACTGAACCAAACAGCCAAAGGCTTTTAATGAAAAATGTCTTGTAAAGAAACATTGACTGCCACATTTAAGAAATTTCTCATCACATTAACATTTGATTTAAAAGACATACTAGCTAAGCAAATAAATAAACATAAAAGCATTTTAATTAATTATTCTATTTATTTACATTTCAGACATTGAGCCCCACCCCCACCTCCTGCCACATTTCTTCATCCCATTCTGCCTTCCGTACTGTTAGTTTTGCCTTTCTGAAAGAACTTTTCTTCTTTTAAACCTAAGATGTCATATTTTATACATAAAAAAACAAGACAATTACTATTCTTTCTTCCTCTTTGTTTTGTTTTTTGGTTTTTGTTTGTTTTGCTTTGTTTTGTTTTGTTTTGTTTTGTTTTGTTGGTGGTGGTGGTTGGTGGATTCGTTTTTTTGGGAGTTTCTCAATGTAGCTTTGTAGACCAAGCTGGCTTCAAACTCATAGAGATTAGAGTACTACTGCCTCCTGAATGTTGGACTTTACTTTTGCTAGTGTTGATCCTTATATTATCAACAGAATTAAGTGGAAAGTACTTCACAAATCCTCAAATAAATATACCAATAAATCTGAAGTGACTGTTATTATGTCTATTAACAGAGAACTGTGGCTAAGTTGAATTATAGCTTCCAATGGGCAGGGGGATAGAAACTGAAGAAAATCAGAGTAGAGTGAGTCTTAAGAGATTACAGAGAGCTTATCTAAGAAATTTTGAGTTTATTTTAGAAACACTGAAAATATTTTTAAAGTTTCAAAACTAAGATTTTTAATCTGTAATAAGATAAGCAAGGGTGATCTTGCGGATGAGAAGCAGCCCTGAGAATTTGCCCTGAAGTGTAGCTGTGAAAGGATCTGTACGACATGTATTGAGTCCATTAGTCCACAAGGTATTCCTTCAGAAAATATAGACAAACGACAGGTTATCTCGAGGGGAAAAATATAGACATGAATTTACAATTATCGTTTGCATGATTTATAATCTGTGTAAATAATGATGTCACAACATTGTTCATTGTGAGGAAAGAGGTATAGCTGAGGAAACAACCCCGAAGGGGAGGACAGGAGAGCAAATCATCCAGAAAGAGCACCAGTCCCTGAGACGGAGAGTAGTGATGTGTTTAGTTAAACAAATATAAAACTTTAGAATATGGCAATGTCAGCAGAATCAAACAATACAGGTTAATATCAAGAGTATGATGAATAACAACACCGAGAGAAGTATGGATTTTCTTTTGCTTTTATTATTCATTATTGGACTATGTATTTATATGTTAATCTTTTATTCCATCTTTATTAAATTGGGTATTTCTTATTTGCATTTAAAATGTTATTCCCTTTCCTGTTTCCTGTCCATCAGGGCCTTAACCCCTTTCCCTCCCCTTTGATAAAGGTGTTCACCTCTCCATCCACTTCCCCTAACTGACCCCCTCCAATAATCCCCTACACTGGAGGTCCAACCTTGGCAGGACCAAGGACTTCTTCACTGCTGCGTATGCAGTTGGAGCCCAGGGTCAGTCCATGTATAGTCTTTGGGTAGTGGCTTAGTCCCTGGAAGCTCTGTTTGGTTGGCATTGTTGTTCATATGGGGTCTCAAGCCCCTTCAGCTCTTTCAGTCCTTTCTGTAGTTCCTCCAACAGGGGTCCCGTTCTCAGTTCAGTGGTTTGCTGCTAGCATTCGCCTCTGTATTTGACATGTTCTGGCTGTGTCTCTCAGGAGAGATCTATATCCGGTTCCTGTCAACATGCACTTCTTAGCTTCATCCATCTTATCTAGTTTTAGTGGCTTCATTCCTAGGTTTGTATTCTCCTTGCATGGTTGTCGTTTACACATAAAAACTACTTCGAACTGATTCTTTGTTAATAGAAAATACAAAGTTTTTCTTAAATTTAGAAAATCAGTAACTCTTTGGATTCTTTGGGCTGAAGTGTATTGAAACTCAACAATGCTCAGTATTTTACATTTGTAAATTAGACATATGAACATGCTGTAATCCCAGGAATAAGACAGGGTGATCACTGTGAGAGACTGAGGTACCAGGCCAGGCAGGGCTTCAGAGCTCCATTCTGTTTCACAATTCACATTTGTTCAGAAAAAATTACACTATTACTCTTACAAATCCTTGAATTTGGTTTAAGTGCTCATATGCAGAAAATTTATAAGTCTGAGATGAAAATATTTTTGTGAAATAGCATTAAATTAATTAATTTGACTAATTACTTAAAATTACTTAAAATATCTATCTTTAGGAAATAACATGCAAATTCTTTTCATAGCGTTAGCCATGAGAAATAAAGCTGAATTCATAAAAGGAAGAAAGGAAACATAAATCATTCTGAGCATATGTTATTTTCCTTTGTCTTATAACAGAAAGATAAGATAATATATACTCAATGAGTGTCTATACAAGTTCCTTGATCATTAATTCTTTTACAAGGTGAATTCTCAGGATAATTAGAAATAAAGGCCATGATACTGTAAGTAAGCTTTATAGCCTACACCGAAAGAACAATTTTACTAGAATTTCATACAGAAGAGATTCTTAGAAATAAATGTCAATAGTCTAAACTGTCTGCAATCATCCCCCTTTAAAAGGTATAACATTCAAGGCTTAATTTAATTCATAATAGAAGCTATCACACATACACTTTAAATTGAGCTTTCTTCTGCTGCTTCTAGCTGTTTCCTTATAGCTCACAGCTTGTACCCCATGCATGTGGCTGATTTTGTACGCTGCAGATTCTTATCACACTGAAATTGTCTGTGTTTCTCTGCTTTCTCAAGGTCATGATCCATTACACCTGTCTCAGCTCAGTTGACACTCCGGACACGAGTCTCTATGCATTGATCATTGCTTCTACCCTCAGCAGGTCTTTAAAGTCTGAAGTGCAATAAAAATTAAATATAAACGTATAATGGAATAAGTTGTGCATAACCAACAACTGAATAGTATAATTAAATCTCAGAAAATTAGTCTTTTGTAGTATATAAGTTATGGTCATACTCATGTACAAAAACTAAGAAAAATATATCATATCTCTTACACATTTATTTAAAATTATTTTGATTATATCTCTCATGAGAGTGCGGTGACCTAGAATAATCATGATGAGACATCTGCAAGTCAGGGGATTATAACACGTATCACTTTTGTGTTATCTCATCCACAGACCAGAGACATGATGCTATCTCACAATCTACGGAAAAGCGAAGATGCATCTGTGAAAGAGAATCCCTCCTTCTATTCTTCAGATCCTTTCTTTTATCCACAATTGGACTCATAGAGACACTATAAATAATGGTGACTCATACTATAGAACATGTAACATAATCCAACTAATATATAAAATTGATGATAGAGCTCATGAAGTTTAAGATTTATGTATCCAAGCTGGGTGGTGGTAGTGCATCCCTTTAATTCTAACAAGTGGGAGGCAGAGGCAGGTAGATATCTGAGTTTGATTCCAGCCTGGTCTACAGAGTGAGTTCTGGGACAGCCAAGGCTACACCATGAAACTTTTTCTCAAGCAAAACAAAACAAAACGTCAGCTACAACATCAGAGGCAGGGGGAGGGAGAGAGGGAGAGAGAGAAAGGTACATAGATCCAAACACTTTCACACAATGTCCCTGACCCTTAAATGCAGGAAATTTTATAGATGTATTCACTGAGACTGGGCTTTACAAATCTGTATTGTTGTTTTTGTTGTTGTTGTTTTCTGCAGTGGTATCTGTAGAAGAGAGACACTTGGATTACATATTTTAAAGCCAAACATCTTGTTCAGGAGCCATAGATAATTCTACTTGATTTATAGATCTTAAACTTGTTTACTCCGAGAAATACTTCCTCTGTGCCCGCTAAAGTACCTTAGTGCCTATGGATTTGAATATATAGGGAATGTGTTAAAAAAATCAAATATGGAACTGACCATTCCCATAAAATGCCAAAATCTGGGCAGGGCCAATGTACTGAAAGTGCTCTTATGTCCACACTGAGAATTCATCACAGAATCAGATCATCTACTTGGTTTGTGGGTGAAAAAAATGTTAGTTACAAGGAATCAAAGTATCCTATGTTTTTATATGTCAGAATGAAAATCTAGTTTTTTAAAAAAAATCTGTTCAACTAAAATTACAATTTTACTACTATCAAGGAGAGGATAGTTTTAAATAAAATAAGTAGTTTTCTGTAGGTTGATGTCATTATGCAAGTGAAGGCAGACAAGATAAAATGAGGCCTATCATTGGAGGAAAAGGAAGGGAGGAGGGAACAGAGGTTAGCAGGGAGGGAGAAGCAGGAGAGAAGGAGCTGAGTAAGAAGAGGATCTGGGAGAACATGGCAGCAGATGTTAAGAGTCTTCTCTGTGCATGGACTCAGGATGATATGACTACTGTTAAGGGATGGGTGTGTACAGGATTCTGTGCTGTCTAGATGGGCAAATTATATCTTATAAGTTGGATCTGAGTTATTGTGTGGTGTGTTCTTTCATGTGGTGACTTGGGTTCAAGAGAGCGTGTGGTGGCTGGACACACTGGGCCCACCACAGAATTGGACTGTACATGCCTGGCATGGTGGCCACCTGCCTTGGGAACTAGATGGGTAGAGAGATGCTGCTGGGCTCAGAGAGTAGCCATTGGCAGTGTGAGATGGGATGGAGCTTAGTGGGTGAGACCCTTTGTTGACTGAGATGAAAATATCCTGCAGATGCCGTGTGGCCCTATGGTGCCAGCACTAGCATGAGATAATTTTTTTATTATTATTCACCACAACAGTTTTCATTCAAAGTAGAGAAAGAGTTGATATGAAATATTGAATTTAGGAGGCATGCTATTATGGTTTTTAAAAATAAGTAACCTGGTACTGATGCAGACTTATTTTTACAACTAATTATTGTGCTGGACAATTAAGTGCTCAAGCAGCAAAAACAAATATTTTATTACAAGGAGGTATGAGGAAGATTAATGAGAATCATTACTTCTGCATAAGTCTAGTTCCAGGGATTGAAACACTGTTCTTATATGAATCCTCAGTCAAGTGACAACTGTAGGTCTCTCCCTCTCTCCCTCCCTCCCTCCTTCCCTTCCTTCCTCCCTCTCTCCCTCCCTCTCTCCCTCCCTCCCTCCCTCCCTACTCCTCATAGGTTCTTTCATTTTGATTTTTTTCTATTTATGGTACCTTTAATGAACTACAAGCTTAGTCCATGCTAGGGAATTGCTCTCTAATTGAATTTTTTCACTAGTCTGAGACTTAATGGAAAACGCTTATGATGATTTGTTACCTGTTATAAAATTTCTTTACACACAGATACACACACACACACACACACACACACACACAATCATTCTGGCTGACTACAGACTAGTTAACAATAAGATGGAGTGTACTACACAAATGTATCATTCAAGGCTGACATTATTAATATGACTCCAACTTTTTTTTATAAAGAAGACCATTTGAAAAGGTTGTACATAATGTATCACCTGTAGAGATGGAAGGAAATTGTTTTCACTATGGAAACATAATCCAGATTTTCCTTTTTTTGAAAACTGTCATGCAGAATCTTTTTCTTTCAAATATTTATGTCTTTCCATATTTTTCTATGGATTTGATGAGCATTTGTTCTGTACAAGATGTGTATTCCTTACTATAAAATATTTTTTATGTGTTAGGTAATGGTGGTCTTTCATAGAATGATCTATAGATAGTTCAATTAAAATACAATATAAGATTAAATGTTTCAGAAATTTGTACTGTTTGCAAATATATTGTTTCTACTTTGATGACAATTCTGTGGCATTGAATGTCTGTAAAACCCATATGGAATGCATTTCTCACTTACAAGTCTTTCTAACAAGGACTGGCTTCACACTAAATCTTTTGTTTTTAAAACTGAAAAATTGTTACCACCTAAAATTGGACCAATACATTTTTAGTCCTTTGTCCAAAACAAGCAAAGAGAGTGCACCATAATCAGTTAGTAATTGTCACCATGCTGACTTTCTATTTGTGACTTAGGAGAGGCAAGGGATTAGAAACTAGGAACTTCATAGTAATATTCCCAGTACAAATGACCAGTATATCCAGAATTAATTAAACATCCCCAGTCATGGCAGTTCAATAGCAAAAGATTGGGAAAAGAATTTACTCTGGATTGGAAGGTTACATGAGCTAGACAATATTTTAGGACATACAATTAATAGGACATACAATCTTATGAACAGTTACCAAAATGTGGATCAGACACATGACCTGAATCTGTTTGCCTAAAGAATCATAGAAATATTTATATGTTTTACTAATGTTACTAATGAATTCACTTCTATCATCTTAAAAGGTTGCAGCATATTATATACAGTTTAATTTCTTTCATAAATTAAACACATTTGTAACCTAATTGATATTTAAGGGACAATAACTTCCCAAAACACGAGTGTGAGATGCTAATATTCACATTAAAATGAGTGGTCCTACCTCATCTCACAGATCTCTGAATTGTTTTGAAATGCTAAGGAAAAAAATATATGTGTGCCGTCTCTTAAGAATTGAAGTTAATGGCTGAATCCTGGACCTATATGTAAAATAAACCTAAGATCTCTGTTCTGCACTAGAAGAGCTGTCCAGAGAATTTGTTAGGATAAAAAGAGAGAAGTGCTTGTGAGACAGATATACACAGAGACATGCACACAAACAGACACACACAAAGATATGTACACAGGCACACACAGAGTCTCCCACACAAGCAAGAAAGCAGGACATGGAGAGAGATCTCTTAGAATAGCAAGCAGGATACACACAAAGAAACCTCCAGTGAGAATGAAAACATAGAGAGATTGCATCTTTGGTATTCTGTACTCTTTTTTCCTTTTTGTCCACTATCCACTTATTAGTAAGTACATATCATGAATGTCCTTTGTGTCTGAGTCACCTCACTCAGGTTGATATTTTCTAGTTCCATCCATTTGCCTGCAAAACTCAGGATGTCCTTGTTCTTAATAGCTGAGTAGTATTCCATTGTGTAAATGAACCACATTTTCTGTGTTCATTCTTCTGTTGTGGGACACTGGGTTGTTTCTGACTTCAGGCTATCACAAAGAAGGCTGCTATGAACATAGTGGAACACATACCCCTGTGGCATGGTGGGGCATCTTTTGAGTACATTCCCAAAAGCAGTATAGCTCAGACTTAGGTAGACCTATTTCTAAAGTTTTGAGGAAACTCCAGACTGATTTCCAGAGTGGTTGTACTAGCTTGTAACCCCACCAGCAATGGAGGAATGTTCCTGTTTCTCACATCCTCTCAACATGTGCTGTCATCTGAGTTTTTTATCTTAGCCATTCTGACTGGTGTGAGGTGGAATATCAGGGTTGCTTTGATTTGCATTTCCCTGATCACTAAGGACTTTGAACGTATCTTTTTGTTCATTAGATATTTTATTTATTATATTACAAGTATTATCCCCTTTGCTGGTTCTCCCCATCCCATTCCTCCTCTTCCTGCTTCTATGAGGATGGTCTCCCTCCCACTCACCCTCTCCCACCTCACCACCCTGGCATTCCCCTACACTGGGGAAAAGAGCCTTCACAGAACCAAGGGTTTCTTCTCTTATTGATGCCATGCAATGCCATCCTATGCTGCATATGCTGTTGAAACCATGGGTCCCTCCATGTGTACCCTTAGGTAAGTGGTTTAGTCCCTGGGAGCTCTAGGGTGTCTGTTAGTTGATAT
The DNA here is from genome assembly GCF_011064425.1 of Rattus rattus. Taxonomy (NCBI): domain Eukaryota; kingdom Metazoa; phylum Chordata; class Mammalia; order Rodentia; family Muridae; genus Rattus; species Rattus rattus. The sequence goes on along the minus strand of NC_046157.1, from coordinate 62,180,485 downwards.
TGTTGTTCTTCCTATGGGATTGCAAACTTCTTCAGCTCTGTCAGTCCTTTTTCTAACTCCTGTGTTGGGGTCCTTGTGCTAAGTCAGATGGTTAGCTGCAAGCATCCTCATCTGTATCAGTAAGGCTCTAGCAAAGCAATACATCCATATCTCGCTCCTGTCAACAAGCACTCCTTGGCATCAGCAATAATGAATGGGTTTGGTGGCTGCATATGGGATGGATCACTTGAGGGGTGGGCAGTTTCTAGATGGCCTTTCCTTCAGTTTCTGCTCTACTCTTTGTTCCTGTATTTCCTCCCATGAGCATTTTGTTCCCCCTTCTAAGAAGGGCTGAAGCATCCACACTTTGGTCTTCCTTCTTGAGCTTCATATAGTCTGAATTGTATCTTGTATATTCTGATCTTTTGGGCTAATCTCCACTTATCAGTGAGTACACACCATGTGTGTTCTTTTGTGACTAGATTACCTCACTCAGGTGATATTTTTTTCTTTTTCTTTTATTTCTTTTTTATAAGGACAACATTTAAATGGGGCTGGCTTACAGGTTTAGATGTTCAGTCCATTATCATCAAGCATAACCATTATCATGACAGCATCCAGGCAGGTATGGTGCAGGAGGAGCTGAGAGTTCTACATCTTCATCTGAGGGCTGCTGGGAGAATACTCACTTCGAGGCAGTAAGGATGAGGGTATCAAAGCCCATGCCCACAGTGACACACCTACTCCAAAAAGGCTATATTTTCTAATAGTGTCACTTCCTGGCCCAAGCATATACAAGCTATCACAGAATGGTACTCAATCAGAAGTTTGAGGACTATTTTGTTTGTGCTTGAAAGAAAACACCCTGGTCAATTGCCCCATGGGGAAAATGGAGAAGGGAAAGTAAGCAAGCAAACATCCCAACTGAGCTATGCTAGTGTGGACTACAGACATTGGTGGTTGTTTGAGAAAGATTTAACTCCATCATTAAGGGATGAGGCATGAAGAATAAATGAAAACAATTCTGTGTTAGAGAGACTCATGATGCTGCACAAGAGCCACAGAAAGGGGTAAGCAACAGAGGCAACTTGACCTCCCTATACCTACCAGCAGTTTCCGGAGATCTTCACAACCTTAAACTTATAAATACCATAAGCTGTGGTCCTACTATTTAAAATACAAGCCTATGGAGAACATTTCATATTCAAACATCAATAGGTAGATATGCAGATCGGTAATAGAGAGATGGTAGAGACAGCAGAGGAATGCTGATTGATAGATGATTCAGAGGTGATTGAGTTATAAGATACTACTCATAGACATTAAAATCTTTGTACTCTAGCTTGTCAAAATTTCCATGTGTTGAGGCCTATGTGAGTTTATGTGCAGAAACCTCTGGAGGGTAGAATAGGGTGTGAGGTCTTTTCTAACAAGTATGTAGATTCTAGGTCATTCCTGAAACCTACAAGCACTTTCAACATTTGAGGTGTCTCTCCAAACCATTGTACAATCCTGTGTGTGTGTGTGTGTGTGTGCGTGTGTGTGTGTATGTGTGTGTGTGTGTGCGTGTGTGTGTGTGTGAGAGAGAGAGAGAGCATGTATGAGTATTTATGTAACATATATATATATATATATATATATATATATATATATATATGTGTGTGCCTGTGTCTGTGCAGGGGAACATACATGTATATGCTTGGTGTTGTGGAGGGCAGACTTTTTAGGTGCTGTCTTTCTCTATCACACTCACAATTTTATATTTTTTATTTTTATTTTACTTTATTTTATTTTATATTATTTTATTTTATTTTAGAGAAGACATCTAGCTGAGTACACAGTAAGGTGAACTACCTGACCATTTCCAGATAAAATCAGGTCTCCATTTCCCGAAACTATGAAACAATGTCCCTCTATGCTCAGCACTGGAAATGGGTGCTAGAGTTCAGAAAGCAGTTCCTTGTGCAAATACAGAAAACCCTTTACCAAAACAGCTATCTTCAGTCTCTGACCTCTACTGTCTTTTAAAATATCAGCAATTAATCCTTAATCACTACTTTAATGCTACTACCCATCCAAAGAAGAGATCAGTAGTTATTATGCTTGCCACATTTTCTTAAAAAGGCATTCGGCAACTGTTCTGATTACGCAGTCATAAAACTATTGGGTCTCACTGATCATACTTCAATACTGATCTGTTTTTACAGGTATGAAATTTTACTGTATTCTCTCCTTTCCAGTATTTAGAAGATACCCTCCAAACTCCCAGCTCTTTTTCCCAAAAGATGAAATGTCAATACTGCATCCTTGATTGTAGATGTATGCACAACAAGAACAAGTTAGAATTAATTTTGTGTGTGACAATGATGAATTATCATAGTATCATGAATGGTAAGGCATGGGAAACCTCCTACTCTCTGTACTTCACTTTCTGGGATTACCTATGTTCCAGTAACATGCATATGGTTTTCTATTCAATATCATGCAGTATTTCTCCTATCACTTTGTGGGAAATTGCCTTATTTCATTTGATTTAAAAGATAATATGAATAAAATAACTTGAACAAAAATATAAAAGGAACAGAGGTATTTACTTGATTATCTAGTTGAAATTGCTAACTTTCCTCAAGGGTGTATTTTCCTTTGGAACTATCATTTAATTAGAGATTTAGGTTATAATGGGAACGAAATCTATACAGTGGTTTGATGTTTGAACACTTTTAACATTAATGCTTCCATATGTGTTGCTTTTGTTCTAATTTTGTTTGTATGTGACAGAGTTTATTTTCGTGCAGTATGAAGTACCATAGAAAGTACACATTATGATCATGCTTTATATTAGAAGACTATTCTGACAGTGGAGTATACCACATAAGAGTATTGCTCATGATGGCTATTAGAAGTTTAATATTAGGGAAAAAAAGAATTATTCTTGCCATCTAGCAAAAACAAAACCCTACTAAACTTTTAAATCATATAAATAACCTTTAAATGGTCATAAAGTATCCAATAAAAACATTCATAATATTGAAAACCAGCAATGTTACTATGCACTTATTACATCAGATTTTCAAGAACAAATTATAACCACATTCCTCAGAATCAAAAACCAAAGGTATTCTTCTTGGCTTAGAAAGGAAAGTTTGGGAAATAGCAGGGATACATTGAGAAGCTATGCTATGGAGGAGTTATTACATGTTGGAAATGTTATCTAGTAATGTATCTACTTTATTTAGAATGGCAATTATTAACACACATACGTATGTTTCATGTGTATATTCCTAAACATTTTCTCTAGTGTTTAAGGTGTATGAGAAACATCTTCATATTACTCGACTATTCTCTTGACTATAGCATCTATTTTCATTTAATAAATAATATTGTAAATGTCAGTTTTCTATATTTTGTTTATGTATGCATATATGTATGTATATATGTCTGTACATATCATTGTATCATTTACTACCAGTCATCTATCATCTCTTTATATATTTCCTTAATCTTTTTTATTTAAATAAGATTTTCCTTAATCTTTGTCATAATTATCTCCAACATTTTGTGTAGCACATACTACACAGAACTCAACTTATCTAAATATTATATTTAATCAACTCAGTTATTTCTGCAGTAATTCACATATTCAGTACTATTTTCCCCTTAGTCTCCTCAGATTATGCATTTATTCTACTTTGCATATTAGTAATGTTTTTCTACTAGCACACTTAGTCCACTCTAATGTAATCTTTTATACTCATTGGTAGGTAGAGACACACTGCCAGAAGTAGTTATGTTGTAATGAAAAAAAGGAAAATATGAGAAGTGTAATGGTGTATGAGCCTCAGATTTTGCACTCCTATTTTGGATTCTTTGAGCTATTACTTCCCTTTAATGTTTCCCCCTTCTCCTTGTCGTAGCTACTCCTACTTTATTACATAACATCTTTATTCTCTCTATCAATCTTCAAATAAATTTTGGAAAGTTACTCAACTTTAATATATGCTTTATTGAATGATGTTCCTACCTATTTAACCTTTACTACCTCATAGGTTGAATATGTCTTGTTATTTTTGTAAGTCATTTTGTAATCTTAGTACTTGAAGATTTTAAAATATGTCCTTTTATGTGTAATCATTCCTTGCTCTACCATACATATTTTGGTTAGTATTTTACAATTCATAAAAACTGATTAAAATGGAAAAAAGTTTCTACATACCTAAAAGGACAAGAGGAGGGCCGGTTGGCGTTCTTGTGATGGTATTAATTTTTACTCTCTCATTTGCATCTTTGATCCTTCATTGACTCTTTTTGTTCATAATAGCTTGTAGCTATGGGCTCCATTAGTGCAGTTAACGTTGGATTGTGCTTATTTTAAAATGTGAATAAAATGTATTGTCATATAAGGTCAGGTCTCCTCTAATTAGGCAGCAACATCTGGCCTCCCTCAAGGGTCTGTGCTAAATGTTTATTATTAATTTTGTATGTTAATGGCTTGGAACCTCTTTATGAAGTCATCAGGGTTATTCTTTTTGCCAGTGTCTCACGTTATATGGAAAAGTCATATTGAATTAAACTTTTTGAAATAATTGAAAACTGGTGAACTACAAAACTAGCCTTACTTGCTTATCAAAGTATCTAAAATGAAACTAGTTCACATTGAAATCAATAGATGACTCTAAAATAAATTAAGATAATTCAGAAATTGTAATTTCAATAATGAATGTTAATAGAAATATTTTGTAGCATAAATAGGAAGATGTATTTTCCAACTAATTTAAACATTTGTTCAAAAGAAATAAATACATTCATTTGGATTTTTAGATAATATTTAGTATTGTTTATTGGCAAGATTTTCTACGTCAATCTTTTAGGAGCTTATAAATGTAGCCTTGTCTTTAAATATCAAGCTTGGCAGGCAGAAACATGTTGATCTCTGTGAGCTCTAGATCAGGCTGGTCTCATAGGGCATCCTAGGAATTCTAGAGCAACAAAGTGAGACCCTATCTCCACGAAATAAGCAAACAAGCAAAACAACAACAAAAATAACAAACAAAAAGAAATATGAAAGTATATCCTCAAAGGTAATTATTCCTATTACTCCAAAAATATAGGATTATCCTGTCTTGCTTTTTTGGAAGCAAAATTTAGTTCAGAATAATAATCTCTTGAATATGGTGTTCAGTGAGCTAAATACATTCAAAACTATTTTTTTTCTTCAGGCTGTCTTTCTTGGAATTTGTTTCTTTCAGTTTCAATTTACCACTTGGCAAACCTCTGATTTTCTCTGTGATCATGATCATATATAATTCATATACTCTGTGCTATTTCTGGCACAATATGGTATCAGGTCACCCCCTTATTAAACTTTGACTCTTTCTTCTCAAATTGTACACAGCCAGGATATATTCATGGTTCTATATTAATACCTTTCAGCCAAGAAGAAATTAAGGTTATTTTGTCTGAAACAATGTTTGGGTTGTTTTTGCTGTTGAAATAGTTCTTGATATAAATTCCCCAAATTTCTATTTCCTGTAGTACTGTGTAGATGATCCCAGTAGAGTGTTCAGAAATAAAGAAAAACTATACTGAACAATCTTATCTTTTTAGACAAAGTTGTTATGTTCCAGTGGCCTATCATACATATGCAATTATCCATCAGGTTTGTGATATAGTGTAATATCTACTCTCAGTATTCCCATTGTATCACTTAATAAACGATAAGAAAGCTCATGTCCTCCTTCCTTGAAAAGTCATGCAAGATTCTGTATTCTGATAACCATATTTTCAACTATATGGAAAACAATTGATGTTTCATACTTCTTATAGCTCTCTTATCTCTAACATAATTTAAATATAAATTTGTTACAATTACACAGTATTGAATTTAGCTTGTGTAGGGAAATGTCAGGGTGGGGAGGTGGGAAGAGGCGGGTGGTTGGGTGGGGTAAAAGGGGTAACATCTGAAATGTAAATTAAAAATCCATTAAAAATAAATAAATTAATTAATTTAAAAATATTTACTTATTTATTTATTTAAAAAATCTACTACACATATTGTGTCTAGAAAACTGTGTCTGAGACAAAGCTTGGCTAAAATTTGAGGAAAACATGTCATGTCAATGAACATAAAAAGAGGAGAAGGAAAGTATCATCAAAGAAGAAGAGAAAATGAAAGATGCAATGCATAGTTAATTAAGCATTGTCTTAGAAATAATATGAACTGCTCTTTCTTGGAAAGTTTTGGAGATTGCCCATGTCATACCCTCTCTCCTTAGAACTTCCCATTTTGTGTTCAATTGCGAATGGGACAGACTATGAGCTATTTATTTACACTGTCTATTTATATTCTTCCTCACGGTGAAGAGTGTTGATCAATAAGCATTTTGACACGTATATATTTGTTTGTTGTAGAAAAATTCCTCAGGCTACTGAGAGACAGACAAAGTCAAAAAATTACCCTGTTCATTTTGCTAATCTATTGACATGATGTCTAATCATTCCCCATCCAGAAAATGCATGTGGTTATATCTTTCTTTTTTTAATTTGTTATATTTTAATGGTCATATAGTTATATAATTACCTCTGTTCTCTTTCATCCCTTCAACTTTTGCCAAGTACCATTTCCTCTTCTACTTCGACTTCCTTTTCTTCTATTTCTTTAATTATTGTTGCACATATATTATTGTATACATACACACATAATTGCCTAAAGAGATCCTGATGATTTGGCTTAGTGTTTGCTTGTGTGTGTTTGACTTAAAGGTTGTCTATTTGATGTTGAATAACCAATTGTGGACCTCAGCCCAGGGAAAAACTATTTTTTTCAGTGAATTTAGCCTAAATTCTAATCTATTTGGTGTTGTTGTTATCCAGATGATATTTAAGAAGTCATATCCTTTTAGTACCATGGGTGTTGCTTCAAGTCATTTCCTAGAGACACAAACAACCAACTGACTTCCTGATCTTCTTCTCTTAACATTGTCCTGCCTCCTTTTTATAGAGCCTGAGATTTTTGGCGTATTTTGTGCCAGGAGATTTTACATTTATCTTTTTCTTTTACTTGGGTATTTGTTTCTTCTGTGAGGTTTTCAATGCCTGAGATTCTGTCTACTGTCTCTTCTGTTCTGTCAGTGAGGCTTGCCTCTGAGGCTCCTGTTTGAGTTTCTAGATTCTTCATTTCCAGATTTCCTTCAGGTTGGTCTTTCTTTATTCATTCTCTACCCACTTCCAGGGATCAGTTTTATCTTTTTCTTTCCACTGTTGTATTTGTGTTTTTATACTTTTCTTTGGGTATTTATTCATTTCCTCTTTAAGGTATATCTTCATAATCATAAAGTCTATTATAAGGTCATTGTCTTGTGCTTAGCTATAATACAAAACTCAAGGTCAAATGCTGATCTTGTGGAGACATACTGTTCTCCCTGCAATGGATTATGTCTTTATGTTGGTGTTTATGCCTCTAGGTTTGGAAAGACCATCATTCTATATGGTAGCATCTTACCTTAATTGGGTGGGTGTTTTATTCCTTGCTTTCTGTTGCACTCTTAGGAGAATATGGTAGCTGTGAGGTGCATGGTAGGAGATGTTCTGGGATTCTGATAGATGTGGCCATTGGGTATTCTGAGTAAATGTGCTTCTAAGTATTGGGAACTGACTTTTAAGAATGGGGATGGACTAGGGTGGGAGGAGGGTTCTTTAAGATGGGGAGAAAGCAGGGTCTTTCAACAGTACCTGTTTATTCCCCAGGAATGATGACCCACTGGGGGAGCAACCACTGCAAGTAGTCTGCTACAGAACAAGGGGTGAACATGGGATTAGATATGAAGGAAAGAACGGAGAAGGAAAATCTGTAGCTGGCCTACCTGCTTGGCCTACTCCTTTATTTCTTTCTCAGGCTTGCCAGATGCATTCCCAGAGAAAGGCTGTTGAAGTTTGGGCTGGCATATCAGGATAAATAAGGAGGAAGAATTAAGAAGGTCTGTCTTATCTCCAGATCATAGAAGCAGAGGAGGGGGACAGTACAATAGGCCATCTGCAGAGATGGGATGAATCTCTGGAATTAGAATTGGAGGAGGTGAGGCACATATGAAGATTTGCAGTTAGCATCGCTGCTTCCATGTAACGAAGAGAGGAGAGATGTTTCAAGGGTAATACCTGTGATATCCACTGGAGAAAGGGTAATACCTGTGATATCCACTGGAGATAGGGTAATACCTGTGATATCCACTGGAGAAAGGGTAATACCTGTGATATCCACTGGAGAAAGGGTAATACCTGTGATATCCACTGGAGAAAGGGTAATACCTGTGATATCCACTGGAGAAAGGGTAATACCTGTGATATCCACTGGAGAAAGGGTAATACCTGTGATATCCACTGGAGAAAGGGTAATACCTGTGATATCCACTGGAGAAAGGGTAATACCTGTGATATCCACTGGTGAAAGGGTAATACCTGTGATATCCACTGGAGATAGGGTAATACCTGTGATATCCACTGGAGACAGGCAGGTTGGAGGGAGTCTATAGCAGGTGGTCTATTATAGCACTGAGGACTTCACTGGATTTGGAGGAGATTAGGGAAATGTAAAGACTACAGTTGATCTACTTTCTGGCCAGAATGTCCCCTGACGTTATATAATTTACATAATTTCTATCTGAGATTCTTAAAAAGTTTTTGCTTTTTACTCATATATGTGTCAATATGTTGAAGCATTCTCTTCAGTCATAACAACTATTAGTGTTTTGTTTCACATGAAACCTAAAAATATGACATTATATGCATATATATACTGCAATTTTAGTAGAATAAAATAATTTCATTTCTTAAAACTTTTTTCCCAAATGTATTGAGTATTGTTTGTCTTTCTCTTTCCTTTTTTGATCTCTTTTGTTTTCTCCAATTAAAGTTTTCTTCCCCATTTTACCCATTTTACCTGTATGCTGACTCTAGTAGAAATTATCTCAGAATGTAATAGGTTAAAATAACAACCATTTCCTTTTCCCCAATCCTGTATGAGTTTACTACAACCGTTATCATGGACCAGTTCCAAAACCAGGCATGAACTCATGTTCCTGTGTATTCATCAGATGTCTGTGTTCCCCTGTGTGGAAGAGATGATGCTCTACTTAGTAAACAAAGGAAGGTATGAGGAGAGATTTTAAGGTTAACTTATTATTAAAAATGCTAAATGATTGTATATAGTTCATACTTCTGTTTTGTGTGTTTCCTAAATTATATAAAATTAGATCATATTGATGATCTAGAAAGCAACCCCTGGATAGCCACAGACTTAAAAATTCAAGTTAACGTTCTCAAAACAAGAAAGTAACAAAAATATGAAGTGAGGAGAGGAAATATGCATACTCAATTACATATTCATTAAAATATACAAATTTACAGTTCTATGCCCTTTCTTAGGAATTGAGTAGCAGATTCTACAGCCATGACACCAATGAACAGAGGGATAAAAAAGAGAAGAAATGGAGACAGGCATTCATTTAAGGATAAAATAATACAGTAAAATACTGAAATATGTGCAGCTCACAAAACTGACAATAATATGATAAATACACTGTTAATCTTGAGGAAATAGAATTCCATTTAAGTTAAAAGACCATGAGTCCTTCTAAGGTAATGTTTGGAGAATGTGACAGGATGTATGACAAACTGTATTACATCATTACCTACATGTTCAAATGTATTAGTTATGGGACATTTGTGAACTGTTTACATTCCGGTATTTGAAAAGACAGAGTTGACTAAAACAAGCTTTTGTTCACTAACAAAGAAGAGATTCTATGCAACTAATTTTTGATGGTTAGCAAGTCTTTATGAACTACAGAATTAATAATGACTTATTATAAAACAATGACAGTCAGGTCAAGAAAACGTAGGCTGCTTTCATAAGTTACAAATTCATGTTGTAATGCTGCTGCTTGGTTGTGAATTATAAGTCCCCAAACAATTTTTTGAAATTAAATCCTGTAAACAATATTACTTTTACATTAATGTAACCACCTGGTGGCACTGTTGATTAAACTAGGAAAAGTTTGCTTTTTAAATATCTTTTAAAAATCATTTTCTATCCTAAAATTGTGACTCATACACGATTTCTGTTGCTATCATTTAACAGAATATATCTAGGTTGATGGCTTTAGCTAGCCAAGCATATTGAAAAAGAAATTTCTAAAGTTAAATACTCAAAAAATCCCTCTATGTCTACAATACTCAAGCACATACAACTTGATACTCTAGTTATAGAAAGTGAATTCATATCATTCAGAAAGATACACTTTTGCATACTTACATTTTAGGCAGGGAATCTCAAATGGGAATAAGTGATGCAAAATTGAGACAAAAGTATCTTATTTTTAGGATTGAATTCCAGATAATTGGACAAAGTATCCATTGTTATCACCAGAAGGAGAAGCCTGCACCTCAAATCTGACATTACATATAATTCACACCTGAGATCCTTTTGTTATGTTACTCTCTGCATCTACCTTGGTTGGAATTTTAAAGCATTCTTGTGTCCTACAACGGCTATTGGTGTTTAGTTTCATGTGTAGACCTTGAAAATATGGCCTTAGGTACAGGATTTTTTTACATAAAGATTAGAAGTATTTTAGTTAAATTGTCATGTGTGAAAGTAGAAAGAGGGAGCAAATCTCAGGAATTATTCTGAATAAAAGAAAAAAAACTAGTTCAAAAATGAGAAAAGAAATTTAAAAAATAGCTTGAAATTAATGGAATACTCATTTAGTGGCAAAGAATGATTATTTTATATTAATGAGGCTCGAAATATTCTGGTTGTTTTGGGTTCACTGATATCCATATTTTATTACCTGAGAACTGCTTGAGATTTAGACTGTGCATTATAGCATCATATTTGAGCTAAAAATAATATAAGATGTACAAAGGATGACTCATTATCTGTTTTAAAGATATTTGAATTCTAAATTCATAGGATCAATGTTGTGTTCCAGTAACTTGGTTCATCTCTTTCTTTTAACCTAAGTGGATATTTCTTTGTAATTTCAATCTTTAGCCACGAACTTTTATGTAACAAAGAAAAGTATTAGCTAAGATATTTCATAATGGAAAATTATATAAAAATTATTACAAAGAAACACAAGAAGTAAAAATTAATGGCTTTATCAAAAAGGGAATGAAAATATTTCTCTATATGCACTTGTAGGATGCATCTTTTGGTATCTTAAAGCAAATTCTCGATACAAGATACGGATGCAAATCTTACACTTGAACACTTTTTCTATACAAATTTACAGTTTAATGTTAATGCAGTCTAAGGGCTACTGCTCATCTTTCAACTCATCAAAACTTAAAATTACCTGGGAGCTGGGCTTCGTCATACCTTGAGGAACTGACTTCATTACATTCACTGAGGTAGGTTGATCTGCTTAGAGTGGATGACAGAATTTCATGCCTAGGTCATGGATGGCATAAATGGAGAAAGATAACTTGGTCGCAACTTTGTCCCAACTCTTTCCTCTTCCTGATAGTCAAGATAATAGACCAGCTGCTTCAAGTTTCTGCTTCATGGTTTTCCATGGCATGATAGACTGTTCATTTAAAAGCCATATCCTTCCACATACACACAGACCACATATTAGAAGCAGAACATCGTTTGATAATTCTGAATACCTCATCTAGTCCTTATCAAGTAAATAGACAAATATCTTTAGTTATATTTTATTCCTTAAAAATATCCCCTTTACATGACTAATTTCACACTTTGGCCTACGAGGTTATACTTTGAGCCATAGAGATTTATATATTTGCTCGATTGTAACAAACAATATTTAATTGCTCCTTGTTTTATTTCTGGCCTGGGGAGGGGGGAGAAAATGTAAATATAAATCCAATAAGAGACGACATGATACTGATAAACAAAACCAGGACCTAAAGAGTAGTTAGTATTAAATAGGCAGGCTTTGGGTTAAACCCTACTTTTTTGGGGGGGGGTTCTTTTTTATGGAGCTGGGGACCTAACCCAGGACCTTGCGCTTCCTAGGTAAGCGCTCTACCGCTGAGCTAGATCCCCAGCCCCAACCCTTCTTATTCCTAGTTCCAGACAGATGTTATACTAGTAGTTATCTTGGTGTTATCA